>NW_026652291.1:72075343-72076633 GCF_009828535.3 Hylobates moloch
TTTTTTTGAGATGGAGTCTCACTCTGTCGCCCAGACTGGAGTGTAGTAGTGCAATCTTGGCTCGCTGCAACCTCTGTCTCCTGGGTTCAAGCGATTCTCCTGCCTCAGCGCCCCCAATAGCTGGGATTACAGGCACCTGCCACCATACCTGGCTAATTTTTGTATTTTTAATAGAGATAGGGTTTCACTATGTTGGTTAGGCTAGTCTTGAACTCCTGACCTTAAGTGATCCACCTGCCTCGGCCTCCCAAAGTGCTGGGATTACAGGCGTGAGCCACCATGCCCGGCCTCTTTTTTCTTAGTTGGCCTTCATATACCATAGGTTGTCCGTATCTGCTCTAAACCGTGATACTACTGTTTACCCTGCCAGTGTTTCTTTAAAAGATACTCTTTAGGTGTTGAGTTGTCTAGATTCTTTCCTCTGGCAGTTTCCATTTTTCTGGAAATTATTATAAAACATTTCATGGTGGTAGTGTTAAAATGGGGATTCATTTATACAGGCCTTTACTGAAATTACAGTGCAGCTTGATGAGTACTAAATAGTACAAAAAAGGTATTATAGGAAGTGACTAACTGCGTAGGAGAGCTGGGAAAGGCTTCTCAGAGATGAATTGGCCCAGATGAAGATTAAATAAGGAAGTTTGGGGGACCAGTGCATAGATCAGTCAGTGTGGATGGAGTATAGACAGTAACAACTGAAAGAGTAAATTATAGCAATATTTTGAAGGGGCTTGAGTACCATGCTAGAGTTTGAAGTTTGTTCCATGTGTTTTGGACAGAGCTAGCAGGGGTCTTTAAGAATGGCAAGGTAATTAAGTAAAATAATAGGAGAGTTGAGTGTAGAAATGGGATTAGAAAGGGACTGATGGTTCACACCTGGAATGCCAACACTTTGGGAGGCTAAGATAGGAGGATTGCTTGAGGCCAGGAGTTCGAGACTAGCCTGGACAAAATAACAAGACCTTGTCTCTGCAGAATATATAAAATGAAATTAGCCAGGTGTGGTAGTACACACCTGTTGTCCCACATGCTCTGGAGGCTGAGGTAGGAGGATTGCTTGAGCCGAAAGTTTCAGGTTGCAGTGAGCTACGATCACACCACTGCACTCCAGCCTGGACAACAGTGAGACCTTGTCTCAGAAAAGAAATAAAAAGGGGACTGGTGGCAGGAAGAACAATTAGAAGAGGTTTGCTCAGTATCAGTGATTCATATAAACCCTAATGAGTGAATCAAGGTAATAAGCGAGAAAGGGTGGAGGGGTCTCTTGAGCTTATTTTTCAATTTTTTTTT
>NW_026652291.1:72076733-72181401 GCF_009828535.3 Hylobates moloch
GACGGGGTTTCACCGTGGTCTCGATCTCCTGACCTTGTGATCCGCCCACCTCGGCCTCCCAAAGTGCTGGGATTACAAGCGTGAGCCACCGCGCCCGGCCTTCAAATTTTTATTATAGAATACTTTAGACAAATGTAGATAGACTAGTACAGTGACCTTCATGTACCCATCACGCAGCTTCATCTGATGTCAATATTTTGTCAGTCATGTTTTCTCCCTTTCCCACGCACTTCCCCCTCTCTTCTAGAGTATGTTAAAGCAAATCCTAGGTATAGTAAGAATGGACATTTCTTGGGAAGGGGCAGAAGGTTAGAGTCGAGTGATAACCCAGGTTTGTAGCTTGAAAAACTGAGTGGTTAGTAATACAATTATGAAATAAGGACTGTAAGAAAAGAAGCAGGTTTATAAGGAGGAAAAGTTTATTTTTAGACATGTCTGTGGCTAATAGGCATAGGTATTTGAAGAAATAGACATTTGTAATTATAAGTCCAGAGCTAGAGATGACAGATTAGTAGTGATTATCTAGGTTATAGCTGAATCTGTGGTATAGGGTAAAATCATCCAGGGATGGAGAAAATAATAGAATTCTGGGAAATACCAGTATTTCAGGAGCTGGCTGAAGAGATGAAAGCAGTGAAGAAGATTGAGAAGGGAAGTTCAGAGAAGTAGGAGAGGAAGAGTAGGAATGATATTCTTAACAAAGAACTTTAAATTTGGCTGAGCGCAGTGGTTCACGCCTATAATCCCAGCACTTTGGGAGGCCGAGGCGGGTGGATCACTTGAGGTCAGGAGTTTGAGACCAGCCTGGCCAACATGGTAAAACCCCGTCTCTACTAAAAATACAGAAAAACTAGCTGGGTGTGATGGTGTGTGCCTGTAATCCCAGCTACTCAGGAGGCTGAGGCAGGAGAATCGCTTGAACCTGGGAGGCAGAGGTTGCGGCGAGCCGAGATCGCTCCACTGCACACCAGCCTGGGTGACAGAGTGAGACTCCATCTCAAAAAAAAAAAAAACTTTAAAATCCAGTTGCTCAGTTACACTGGCCACATTTTATGTGCTCAATAGCCACATATGACTAATGACTATCATATTGGACATTGCAAATATAGAACATTGCCAGCATCACAGAAATTTCTGTTGGACAGCACTGGTCTATATAAAGAACGAGGGCCCCCTTAATGAATCCTGGGAAATTCACAGGTGCATTCTCTGTTAAGAAGCATTTTTTATATGTAAAATGTTTTTTATTTTGTGGGACAAAATTTATATGGTAGGGAAGATACTCTTTTGTGGTTTTTAGCTTTTGCATTATTTAAGCAATAAGCATGTATTCGTTTATTTAGTTCAGGGATGACGGACACAAATGCTTACACAGACCAGATAAGTAATGCCAGTGAGTGAAACAGGCTGGGTGAAAGATAACAGGAAATGGTGGGACCTGTGGAAAACTGCAAAACACCTGCTCAGCTTAGGTGATTTTTTTTTCTTTGTGGCCAGTTGCTATGTGGGATTGAAGATCAAGTGTTACTAGAATTTTTTTTTTCCTAGGAAAAAATCACATCTCTAAAGACCCTCTGTCTGCTTTTGCCATATAAGGTAACATTCACAGGTTCCAGGGACTAGGACATAGGTATCTTTTGGGGATGCATTTACCAACCTACCAGAGCGTTAATGATTTTATTGGCTCAAAGAACCAGTTTTTGACTTAGCTGGTTTTTCTCTTGTTGTCTGTTACTATTTCTTGATTTCTGGCCATGTTGTCCAGGCTGGTCTCAAACTTCTGGGCTCAAGCGATCCTCCCCATTCAGCCTCCCAAAGTGGTGGGATTACAAGCATGAGCCATCACACACAGCCAGAATCACTACAAATTTAGTGGTGTTTAAACAACACACATTTATTATGTCATAGTTTCTTTACGTTTTTCATTTGTTTTTCTCTGTTTTCAAAATTTTTTCTATTTTTGGTTTTCAGACATTGGACCATAATGAATCTATATGTGATTTTCTGTTTTCATTCTGCTTGTTTTCTGAGGTTCTTTAATCTGAAGTTTTTTTGTCTTTTGCCATATTTTGAACATTTTTAGCCATTATTTCTTCAGATTTTGTTTCCCCATTCTTTGCTCTCCATATAGGACTCCAGTTATACATATCTTACACATTTTGATGTAGACCCACAGATTCATTTTTTTTCAACTATTTTTTCTGCCTTTTTAAGATTGGATCATTTGATACATTTTCATATTCACTCACTCTTTCCTTTCTCACCTCCATTCTACAGTTACGTCCTTTTGGTGAATTTTTAAATTTTGTGTATTATATTTTTCAGTTCTACAATTTCCTTTTGCTTCTTTCATTTTTTCTTTGCTGAGATTTCCTATCATTTTTCATTTTGAGAACATTTTCCATCATGTCATTGAGCATAGTTATAATAGTTGTTTTTAAATCTTTGCTAATACAGCAACATCTGGGTCATCTCAGGATTGTTCTTTTTGAGAATTGAACACAATGTTCCTGGTTTTTGTTGTTTGGTTTTGGTCTTGGTTTTTTAGTTTGACTTAATTTGTTTTTTGGTATATTGAGAGTTCTGGATTGTATCCTGGACATTTATCAATGTTATTTTATGAAGACTCTGGATTCTGTTATATTTCTCCAAAGAGTATTGACTTGTTTTGTTCTAATAGGCAGTTAATTTGGTTATTCCCAAGCTACAAAGTCTGTCTCTTGGGTGGCATCTTAAATCTCACTCAGTTTCTTTTATCCTTAACTAGGCCGCTTGGAGTCTGCCTTGTGTGTGTTGTTATGGAATCTGCCAGAGATTTGGGCAGTGTTTATATATATAAGTTGGGACTCTCACTCTCTAGTGCTCTTATTTCTCTCCCTTGTTTTCTGGCAGCTATTGTTACCCCAAACTGTTCTCTAGTTCTTCAGGCCAAAAAGACTGAGTTTTCTGTGGGAGTTCAGCCTTTACTGCTCTCAGATTATGAGCCACAAAAATGGGAAACTCAACCATGCCATTCCTTTCTCCTAACTGTTGACTTCCCCTCTAGAATCTGACTTTGTGGTGTCTTTAGGTAGTTATTGTTTTGTTTAGAGTTAGTACTTTTTATTTGTGGAGGGCTGATCTGATAGAAGCTTTATTAGCCATATCAGGATCAGAATCAAGAAGCAGTTTGAAAGTTGTACAGCTAGCCCTCCATATTTATGGTTTCATCATCCGTGAATTCAACTAGCTGCAGATCATAAATATTCAGGGAAAAAAATGTTCCTGTACTGAACATATACAGATTTTTTTCTTGTCATTATTCGCTAAACAAAAGCAACAAAAGCAAATGTAAATTTAGCATTTACATTGTATTAGCTAGTGTAGTGTAAGCTAGAGATAATTTCTTTTTTTTTTTTAAATGGAGTCTCACTCATTGTATTAGCTCGTGTAGTGTAAATTAGAGATAATTTCTTTCTTTTTTTTTAGACGGAGTCTCGCTCTTTCGCCCAGGCTGGAGTATAGTGGTACAATCTCAGCTCACTGCAACCTCCACCTCCCAGGTTCCAGCGATTTTCCTGCCTCAGCCTCCTGAGTAGCTGGGATTACAGGCGCCTGCCACCATGCCCGGCTAATTTTTGCATTTTTAATAGAGATGGGGTTTCACCATGTCTGCCAGGATGGTCTCGAACTCCTGACTTCAGGTGATCTGCCTGTCTCTGCCTCCCAAAGTGCTGGGATTACAGGTGTGAGCCACCGCGCCTGGCCAGGCTAGGGATAATTTCAAGTATACAGGAGGATATACATAGGTGATGTGCAAATACTGTGCCGTTTTATATCGGAGACTTGAGTTTCTGTGGATTTTGGAATCCATGAGAGGTCCTAGAACCAATCCCCACAAATAGCGAGGCACCAGCCTCCTATATTTTAGAAGTTATTTGCAGTGTAGGCTGAGTGCAGTTGCCCACACCTGTAATCCCAGCATCTGGGAGGCCGAGGTGGGTGGATTACCTGAGGTCAGGAGTTCAAGATCAGCCTGGCCAACATGGTGAAACCCCGTCTCTACTAAAAATACAAAAATTAGCTGGGTGTGGTTGTGCACACCTGTAATCCCAGCTACTCGGGAGGCTGAGGCAGGAGAATTGCTCCAACCCAGGAGGCAGAGGTTGCAGTAAGCCAAGATCGCACCACTGCACTCCATCCTGGGCAACAGAGTGAGACTCCATCTCAAAAAAAAAAAAAGTTATTTGTACGGTGATGGGATGGTAAAATTTTGCTTTTATAATTAACCAATTAAATTGGGGATTGTGGGCCGTGTGCGCGGTGGCTCACGCTTGTAATCCCAGCACTTTGGGAGGCCAAGGTGGGTGGATCACGAGGTCAGGAGATCGAGACCACGGTGAAACCCCGTCTCTACTAAAAATACAAAAAAATCAGCCGGGCGTGGTGGCGGGCGCCTATAGTCCCAGCTACTCGGAGAGGCTGAGGCAGGAGAATGGCGTGAACCCGGGAGGCGGAGCTTGCAGTGAGCCGAGATTGCGCCACTGCACTCCAGCCTGGGCGACAGAGCAAGACTCCGTCTCAAAAAAAATAATAATAAATAAAATAAAATAAAAATAAATTGGGGATTATGGCTCATACCTTCTGTAATCCCAGCTACTCCAGAAGCTGAGGCAAGAGGATCATTTGAGGCCAAGAGTTTGAGACCAGCCTGGGCAATGTAGTGAGACCCCATCTCTAAAAAATTCTTTTAAATTAGGCATGGTGATACCCACCTGTAGTCTCAGCAGCTCAGGAGACTGAAGTGGGAGGGTCTGAATCAGAAGTTTGAGGCTGTGGTGAGCTATGATTGTGTCACTGCACTTAGCCTGGGTGACAGAGCAAGATGCTGTCTCTTGCTCAATAATGATAATAATGATAAAACCAGTTAAATCCAAGCCATATTTGAAGATTTCTTTTCTTTTGTTTCTTTTTTTTTTTTTTTTTGAAACGAGGTCTCGCTCTTGCCCAGGCTGGAGTACAGTGGTGTGAGCACGGCTCACTGCAGCCTTGACCTCTTGGGCTCAAGTGATCCTCCTGCCTCAGCCTCCCAAGGAACTGGGACCATAGGCACACCACCATGCCCGGCTAACGTTTTTTTGTAGAGACAGGGTCTTGCCATGTTGCCCAGGCTGGCCTCAGACTCCTGGACTCAAGCAGTCCTCCCACCTTGCTTCCCAAATTGCTAGGATTACAGGTGTGAGCCACTGCACCCAGCTGAGGGTTTCCTTTAAGGCCATTTTTCTAGAATCATTTTTGCTCTGTTCTTTTGTTCTCTCTTAAATATTTAGCCATTTAGAAATATTTGATGATTTATTACAGTTTCTATTAAAAGAGATTCTTTAGCCTGATAGGCAGTAGCTTTCTCAGCTGGTCCTCACCACCTGTGGCTTTTTGAACAGATGAGGCCATGGCTCAGACTCAGTGCCCAGAGTAACACTCGAAGACAGAATTTTGAAATAATCTGTTATATGTCAAAATGTAAATAACGATTGGGATTATGAATAATTATTTAAAAGTTATCTTCTGTGTTTTCATATTTTCTACCATGAGCATGTGTTGATTTTTGTTGCTTTTCCCCTGATTACAAAATACATGCCCAGGCCAGGTACAGTGGCTCATGCCTGTAATCCTAAGGTGGGAGGATCACTTGAGCCAAAGAGTTTGAGACCAGCCTGGGCGACATAGCAAGATCCCGTATCTATTTTTAACTAAAAATAAAATAAACAGGCCAGGCATGGTGGTTCATCCCTGTAATCCCATCACTTTGGGAGTCTGAGGTGGGAGGATCGCTTGAGTCCAGGAGTTTGAGACCAGCCTGGGCAACATGGGAAGACTCCATCTCTACAGAAAAAATTTGAAAATTAGCTGTGTGTGGTGGTATACACCTGTGGTCCCAGCTACTCAGGGGGCTGAGGCTGGAGGATCACTTGGGCCCAGGAGGTTGAGGCTGCAGTGAGCTATGATCATGCCCTGGTGTTCCAGCCTAGGCAACAGAGCAAGACCCTATCTCAAAACCCACCAAAATATGTGTCTATTATTAAATTTAAATATTGCAGAGGCTGGCCTGGTGGCTCACGCCTGAATCTCAGCATTTTGGAATGCTGATATAGGAGGATCGCTTCAGCTCAGAAGTTCGAGACCAGCCTGGGCAAGATAGTGAGACCTCATCTCTACTAAAAATTTTTTAAAAAAAGAAAAATTTGGGCTGGGTGCAGTGGCTCACACCTGTAATCCCAGCACTTCAGGAGGCTGAGGCAGGCGGATCACCCGAGGTCAGGAGTTCAAGACCAGCCTAGCCAACATGCTGAAACCCTGTCTTTACTGAAAATACAAAAACTAGCTGGGCGTTGTGGCGGGCACCTGTAATCCCAGCTACTCAGGGCGAGGCTGAGGCAGGAGAATCGCTTGAGCCCGGGAGGCAGAGGTTGCAGTGAGCCAAGATCATGCCACTGCACTCCAGCCTGGGTGACAGAGCGAGATCTGTAATCTTACTGCCCAAAGACAACCATTATCAATTATACTACATGGTGTCAAAGTAGTTTTTTCGTATGCTACTATTTTGATCCTAGTGTTTTAACCAATAGAATGGATTGACAGCAGCTAGAAGTGCATAAGCTGAGGTTTGTTATAGATAGAGTCATATGTTGGCCTGGCGTGGTGGCTCATGCCTGTAATCCTAACACTTTGGGAGGCCGAGGTGGGCGGATCACCTGAGGTCAGGAGTTCGGCATCAGCCTGGCCAATGTGGTGAAACCCCATCTTTACTAAAAATAGAAAAACTTAGCTGGGCATGGTGGTATGCACCTGTAATCCCAGCTACTCAGGAGGCTGAGGCAGGAGAATCGCTTGAACCTGGGAAGCGGAGGTTATAGTAAGCCAAGATCGTGCCACCACACTCCAGCCTGGGCGACAGAGCGAGACTCCATCTCAAAAAAGAAAAAAAAGAGTCATATGTTGTAGGTAACATAAAAATTGCAAAAAGCGTGATCCAGAAATATTCAACTTGTTAGACAAAAATCAATGCAAAATAATCAAACAGCAATTAAAACTGCATGTGGTCAAATTAGTTACTGACCAAAAGTTAACAGAAGTATTAAGTCTAGAAAAAATTTAAAGCAGCTAAATTTGACCTGGGAAAACCAGACTTAGAAATAGTGGCCACAAAAAAACTTTTAAAATGACAAAACATCATTGATAAAGATGCAGTATGATAAACATTAAACCGTTATTGGGGCGGGGAGTGGTGGCTCACACCTGTAATCCCTGCACTTTGGGATGCCAAGGCAGGTGAATCCCCTGAGGTCAGGAGTTCAAGACTAGCCTGGCCAATACAGCGAAACCCCGTCTCTACTAAAAATACAAATATTAGCCAGATGTGGTGGCACGTGCCTGTAATCCCAGCTACTTGGGAGGCTGAGGCAGGAGACTAGCATTAACTTGGCAGGCAGAGGTTGCAGTGAGCTGAGATCCCACCACTGCACTCCAGCCTGGGTGACAGAGCGAGACTCTGTTTCAAAAAAAAACAAAAAAACTTTATTGGAAATTGGATGCATCAGCATAATGAAAATAATTTCAGTAAAATGAAAATGGAAGAAATGGAGTTGGTTTAACTGTGACTTGTGGTCATTGGTATTATTTTGACTTTGCACATCTTGGAATGCTATATGAGCATTCTGTGTTCATGTAGCTCTTTCTCATTCTTTTTAATGACTATTATTGCAAGAATCTACAATAATTTATTCCAACTTTAAAAAAAAACTGTTCTGTTTTCCAGAATATGCTTTTAAGGCTATTAACCAGGGTGGCCTTACATCAGTAGCTGTCAGAGGGAAAGACTGTGCAGTAATTGTCACACAGAAGAAAGTACCTGTAAGTAACACTGCCCAAATAGTTAATAATTGCAGAATATAAGAATTTTCGGCCAGGTGCAGTGGCTCACACCTGTAACCCCAGCACTTTGGGAGGCTCAGGTGGGCAGATCACCTTAGGTCGGGAGTTGTAGACCAGCCTGACCAACATGGAGAAACCCTGTCTCTACTAAAAATACAAAATTAGCCAGGTGTGGTGGCACATGCCTGTAATTCCAGCTACTCGGGAGGCTGAGGTAGGAGAATCACTTGAACCTGGGAGGTGGAGGTTACGGTGAGCCGAGATCACACCATTGCACTCCAGCCTGGGCAACAAGAGCACAACTCCATCTCAAAAAAAAAAAAGAATTTTTCATGGGTTTGTGGAAAAGTGTATTTTTATATACAAATATTAACATAATTTTGCTTTGATCCTGCTTTCCTGTCATCCAAGAAGTGTCTATTGAACGTCTATATACAGTTCAGCTGTGTGGACAGAATTAACTTATTAAAGTTCATGAAGTGATTATAAGCATAATGGTCTTTTCTAAGTCTTTTGTCTTTGGGGACCTTGAGACAAATTTTTATTAAGCTATTGCTTGTCCACAGGAAAAGTATCATCCAGAAACGGTAAATAGAGCCCCTCGAAACCCTTTTTTTAAAGTTGATTTTAACTTTAAAATGATCAGAAGACATTTATTATACAGTTTATTTTTATAGTTCCATCGTATTGTTTTCTCCAAGAAGCAGGGCAAATTAAAAATGAAAACATAATTTTTTTATAACTACACAGAAACCTGTATGTTTTTTTAAAAATTATCTTTGTTTATTTTGTTTATTAGGACAAATTATTGGATTCCAGCACAGTGACTCACTTATTCAAGATAACTGAAAACATTGGTTGTGTGATGACTGGAATGACAGGTAATTAGCTAGACATCTGTAGATGTACAAGGCTTTTGTTATTTTCTTCAAATTATTTTGAGTTTTGTATTAATTTTAAACTTATCTTATTGCCTGATTTTCAGGTGCCATGAGTGGATTTGCAGTCTTCTAAGACTAGTATCAATATTTTAAGAGTATTGTGAGCTTTTTTGAAATTATACCTATAATAGAATTAGATGCTTATGCTACCGTCAGAGAAACTGGGCTGAGGCCCCTTTCATAGATGATTTTATCTTATTTCAGCTATAGTTAGTAGTTTAAGGGGACCTAACTCAGTATATCTCAAACCTGGTAATAATGGCATCAGTTAGAAGAGAGTGAGAATTATTATGAAAATTATTTTAGGTTGGGCACAGTGGCTCACAGTTGTAATCCCAGCACTTTGGGAGGCCAAGGTGAGAGGATTGTTTAAGACCAGGAGTTCAAAACCAGCCTGGGCAACATAGTGAGACTCCATCTCTATGACAAATTTAGAAATTAGCTGGGGGCTGGGCACGGTGGCTCACACCTGTAATCCCAGCACTTTGGGAGGCCGAGGCAGGCGGATCACTTGAGGTCAGGAATTCGAGATCAGCCTGGCCAACATGGTGAAACTCCGTCTCTACTAAAAATACAGAAAAAGGCTGGGCGCAGTGGCTCACACCTGTAATCCCAGCACTTTGGGAGGCCGAGGCAGGCGGATCATTTGAGGTCAGGAGTTTGAGACCAGCCTGGCCAACATGGTGAAACCCCATCTCTACCAAAAATACAAAAATTAGCTGGGCATGGTGGCGCACGCACACCTGTAATCCCAGCTATTCAGGAGGGTGAGGCAGGAGAATTGCTTGAACTCGGGGGGCAGAGGTTGCAGTGAGCTGAGATTGTACCACTGCACTCCAGCCTGGGCAACAGAGTGAGACTCTGTCTCAAAAAATAAAAACAAAAATACCAAAAAACTTAACCAGCTATGGTGGCAGGTGCCTGTAATCCCAACTACTCGGGAGGCTGAGGCAGGAGAATCGCTTGAACCTGGGAGGTAGAGGTTGCAGTGAGCCAAGATCATGACAGTGTACTGCAGCCTGGGCAATGGAGCAAGACTCCATCTGAAGAAGAAAAAAAAAATTAGCTGGTATGGTGGCACACACCTGTAGTCCTAGCTACTCAGGAAGCTGAGGTAGGAGGATCACTTGACCAAGGAATTCAAGGCTGCAGTGAGCTATGATGGCTCACTGGGTGCCAGTCCAAGACCCCATCTCTAAAAAATACATGAAAAACGAATTTAAGCCTAAAAACAAAGATTAAGAAAGATTATTCTCTCTCCTTAAGGCTTTTTTTTTTTTTTTTTTTTTGGAGACAGAGTCTCACTTTGTCTCCCAGGCTGCTCCGCCTCCTGGGTTCAAGCAATTCTCGTGCCTCAACCTCCCAGGTAGCTGGGACTACAGGCATGCACCACCACGCCCAGCTGATTTTTGTATTTTTAGTAGAGACAGGATTTAGCCATGTTGGCCAGGCTGGTCTCAAACTCCTGGCCTCAAGTGATCCGCCTGTCTTGGCCTCCCAAAGTGTTGAGCCACCATGCCCTGCCTCCTTAATGCTTATTCTTTTGGGAGTTACTGGATACTTGTAGAAACTATTTTGACTGCTGATGAAAGGCTTAGTATAAAAGGGGAGTACTGTGTAGAGAGCTTCATGTTTTTCAATTTTTTTCATATACTTGTTGATGAGTTATTTAGTATTCATTGGGGGAGAAAAAGCCATAGCAGACCCTTTCTCTTTAACTCATGTATGTCTATATGGTGGAAAAATTGCCTGGCTAAATTGCCTGGCTTTCAGGTTTGTTCTTTCCTTCTAACCAGGTAAATCTTTGTTTTTTTATGCTATAAGCTGACAGCAGATCCCAGGTACAGAGGGCACGCTATGAGGCAGCTAACTGGAAATACAAGTATGGCTATGAGATTCCTGTGGACATGCTGTGTAAAAGAATTGCCGATATTTCTCAGGTCTACACACAGAATGCTGAAATGAGGCCTCTTGGTTGTTGTAAGTATGCTAAGAGGTCTCCCAAATAATTGATGAATTGAAACTTTTTACAGAACATGTATACAGAATTGTTTAAATAACACTTGAGTTCTGAACATGTGGTTTGGAAATTACATGCAGTGGGAAAATCTTTATAATAAATTAGAACTAAAGGATAGGTTTCACAACAGTATGTCGGGCTTTAGATGCTGTTAGACTTTTTATCAAAATATTTCCATTTGGAGTATGTGATTTGAAAGATGCAAGTCCTCATTACTAGGATGTTGTAATGAGGTTCTACTGCAATTCCAGATTACTAATTCCATAGAAATACCTACATCAGGCATCTTAATAATGTAGCTGTTTGTTTTGACCACCCTAAAGAATTAGGGTCACACACAGGTGTGTGATTCACATTTTTAGAATAAATTTCTATTTTTGAAAACAAGTAAAATTGTATTGGGAGAGGGATGAGATTTACTGATTTTTAGATGTGATGTAATAAATTAGCCTGAAAAATTCAATGCATGTTTGTTTCTGACGTGTCATTCATTTATGAGCATTAAAGCAGTCAGTGTAAAGATTTCTGTTTAGCATCTGACCCTCTTGACTTCTCACTTAAAAATTACTTAAATCATATTCATCTTGGAAGACCTTGAAGGAAAGAAGTATTTGTTGTTTCCCCCAGCAATAAGTGGGTACCTTTTTGTGTTGCCCTTATATTTTGTATATATCAAATATAAGAAAGCAGTTAAACCATTAAGTACTTTGTTACCTGTTCTACTGAGTAGAAAGAAATTTAATGATGGTGTTTATTTTAATTGTATGCCTATAATATGGTAACATTAGAATTGTAGTAACAAAGTTACATGTATAGAATTTAGAGCTTGGTTTGTGTGACTTCCTAGAGGAGTATATACCAACAGTAATGAAGATGGGCAGTGTAAAGGTGAGCAGGTAGCCCGTAAGTGTATTTCAGTTTGTGCCAGCATTCCCACAGTGTGTCCCATACACTGTTCCCTGGAACCTTAATAGGTATTTCTATAAAAAAAAAAAAAAAAAAAGTATTTCTTGGTCAAACAAACCAAAGAACTACTGAGTTAAAGTTAAATAGGTCAATCTACAACAGAATATTTCACAGCATTTAATATGCTATTATTTATTATCTGTTTCCAGAAAAGGTATATGAAAGTGTTTTTGGGCCAGGCACAGTGGTGCACACTTGTAATCCCAGCACTTTGGGAGGCCGAGGCAGGAGGATCAGTTGAACCCAGGAGTTCAAGACCACCCTGGGCAACAGTGAGACCTCGTCTCTTAAAAAAAAAAAAAAAAAAAGGTTGGCCGGGTGCGGTGGCTCACGCCTGTAATCCCAGCACTTTGGGAGGATGAGGCGGGCGGATCACAAGATGAGGAGATCAAGACCAATCCTGGTTAACACAGTGAAACCCCGTCTCTACTAAAAATACAAAAAATTAGCTGGGCATGGTGGCAGGCGCCTGTAGTCCCAGCTACTCGGGAGGCTGAGGCAGGAGAATGGTGTGAACCCGGGAGGCAGAGCTTGCAGTGAGCCGAGATCTTGCCACTGCACTCCAGCCTGGGAGACAGAGCGAGACTCCGTCTCAAAAAAAAAAAAAAAAAAAATCTAAAAAAAAAAAAAAAAAAAAAAAATGTGTTTTTGAAGTTTATTTTACCAGGCAACATCTTGAAGGATTAGGGTTCAGATAAACATGCTTGGATAACAGCAAAGATTGGAAACACTATTTTTAAATTGTATTTGTAATTATTCAAACTATTTTTTTTAATCTGTGATAAATCCTTTTGTGAAATGGGAATTTATATGTTACCTAATTTACCTGTGGTGATAACCTGTATTTTATCAGTTTTCTTAAAGGAAAATATATATCCTAAAATTGATGGCCAAAGTAATGATTAGCAGTAGCTATGTGACACCACCAAGAAAGAGGAGATGTCATTGTATAAAGCTAAAACATATTTAATTAGGGTCTTTTCTCTTTTTAGGTATGATTTTAATTGGTATAGATGAAGAGCAAGGCCCTCAGGTATATAAGTGTGATCCTGCAGGTTACTACTGTGGGTTTAAAGCCACTGCAGCGGGAGTTAAACAAACTGAGTCAACCAGCTTCCTTGAAAAAAAAGTGAAGAAGAAATTTGATTGGACATTTGAACAGACAGTGGAAGTAAGTCAACCAAAAGGAGCTGACTTTTTATGCTATATAGAACAGTGAGGATCTTTGTATAATTTCTCTGCAAAGCTATTCCTGAATTACATCCCAGGATTCAAGTTTATCAACTTAATAATGAAATTGATATCATACAGCTGACATAGGAAAATTTGGGTTGCTTTTATTCACTTAATTCCTTATTTCATAATGTATTTGAGGTGGCTTTCAACAAAACACATATAATAGGAAAATATAAATAAAAATAGGAACCAGCTGGGCATGGTGGCACACACCTGTCGTCCAGCTACTTGGGAGGCTGAAGCTGGAAGATTGCTGGAGTCCAGGTGTTTGAGGCCAGTCCTATTTACTGCCAAGAAATTAAAAACAAAAATTTTAGTAGATTTTGGGTGTAAGTCGGGAATTAAAGCCATTCTGAAGACGCTAACAACATGCTTCTGATAAATGACCAAAAAAAAATTACCATCTAATGCTTTTATGTTTGGTTTGGAAGTATGCTTAAAGGAGATAAAAAGCTAGTTCATGTTCAAGAAGTACTAGGCCCTGTCTAAATATTTCTTAAGGGTTTCTTTTATTGCAATTCATAATTAATTACACAAATAACCATATCAGGTATAAAAACACTTAAGGCCGGGCATGGTGGCTCACACCTGTAATCCCAGCACTTTGGGAGGCATACAGATCACCTGAGGTCAGGAGTTTGAGACCATCCTGGCCAACGTGGCGAAACCCTGTCTCTACGAAAAATACAAAAATTAGCCGGGCATGGTGGCAGGCCCCTGTAATTCCAGCTACTCAGGAGACTGAGGCAGGAGACTTGCTTGAATCCACGAGCCTGAGGTTGCAGTGAGCCAAGCTGGCGCCACTGCACTCCAGACTGGGCGACAGAGTGAGACTGTGTCTCAAAAAAACAAAAACAAAACAAACAAAAAAAACACTTAAAACATTCTTAAATCGTTTTTACTGTAAATTCCTTGAAGGTGCAGAGAGTATCATTCATCTTTATCCTTTTCCTATTTCACCCCAAGTGCTAAGTGAAGCGTAGTGCCTGGGTCATGAAGCCAATAAACCTTTCTGTATAAATCATCCTATTTTAATTAATGGACTCCTTTATTATTTGACTTGGTAGAAAAAAGTTTCTCATCATTGGGAGGCAATACATTAGAGTTAAGCAGTCTGTTAGTAACATTGAACTACCTCATTGAAACATGGAGCTCCTGATTGACTCATGATTTGAATAAGCTACGAATGAGAAAACCTTGGAATCGCTAAAAAATACTATATTTTAACATTAAATACTTTTTTTCAGACTGCAATTACATGCCTGTCTACTGTTCTATCAATTGATTTCAAACCTTCAGAAATAGAAGTTGGAGTAGTGACAGTTGAAAATCCTAAATTCAGGTAAGAGATATTGTGGGCCACATGCAGACTAGAAAGATGGAGGCATGTGAGTCCATGTGTCCTATAACTTGTGGGGGAAATATTTTTTCTTTAACTGTCATTATAGTTTTTGTTTGTGTGTGTGTGTTTTTTCCCCAGCACCTGAGATCTGTTTTTAAAACTTTGGACTCTCTTTTAAGAGTCAGATATCAAAGCTTTTCTCCTTATTTCAGAGTGATTTTATATCTAACACCAGAGACGACATAAAGTTACCTTCCTTATGTAAGGAAAAAAGTTAGCATAAGTGTTTTCTTTTTTTTAGTTTAAGGTCAATACAAACTCAATTCCCAAAGTAGTAGTTTGCAAGTTTTTCAGATAGAACTTTGGTTATTTAGTGGTTATTTAAGTAGAACTTTGAGGAGCAATATGAGCTACTGATATATGTCAGACCGTTATCTAGAGATCTTTGGAAAGCCCAAATTTTGAATACAGCTAATTGACTTGCAGATGCTGGATGTGTGTGTGTGTGTGTGTGTATGTTCTTACTCACTAAGTGACTAACTCCCACACATCAGCCTTATAGCTTCCATGATTCAAATCCATACTGAGTGCTTCATACAATCAGCTCATTTAATCCTCCCAGCAGCCCTATGAGACAGTTGATATACCATGAACCAGGATGCTCTTATATTTAATGAAAATACTACAGTTAAATCCACAGATACAAGGAACTACTGGGAGGCATTTTAACTATTATGTGTATCTATTCTTAGATCACAACCATAAAGACACATGGTCTTGGTTGTGGTGTGGGGTACGAGAGTGGTAAACTAAGCTTAACTAGACCTTGAAGAGGTTTTTCGTTTGTTTTTTTTTTCCTAATTCGTTCTTTTGGTTGCCCACAGATAAGTCATATAAACATGACAGATTTAGAAAAATTCATAGGACTTTAAAAAAAAAAAAAGCAAACAAACAGGAGCTGGGTGCTGTGGCATGCATCTGTAGTCTCAGCTCCTCAGGAGGCTGAGGCGAGAGGATGACTTGAGCCTTGGAGTTGAAAGCTGTAGTGCACAATGATAGTGCCTGTGAATAGCCACTGCACTCTAGCCTGGGTAACATAGTGACACCCCATCTGTTAAAAAAACAACCGACAACACCAGAACGGAATCTATTCTAGCTTTTTTTCCCATAGGAAGAAGTTTTGTAACTTGTTGGGGTAGGGGTGAGGGGTGGGGGCAGGGATCAAGTTGCTTTTGAAAAAGGTGCCTTTTTTTTTTTTTGCAGTAAAAATTTCAGCAAGAATAACTTTAAAATCTCTGTAAGGAACCTACAATTAGCTCTTGTTTTATTTTCTGTTTGGAGACCTTCCTGCCACCTTTAAAATTGTATTTGTATCTGTTATTTTTAAAATTGGTAAGGAACCAAAAATCTTGTCTTCAGAAAACTTTGTATCATTTATAAATTCTGTGATAGTAAATATATGTAAATAATTACAATACATAGCATAAGCATCAACAGCTATTTAACCTGCTTGATATTGCCTTCAGTTGCACTAAAAAATGTCCTTTTGACAAATTTCACTTTTTAGAAGTCTAGTAGTAGTAGGTCACATTAACAAGGTTGCCAAACCATTGCTTCCTTTCAAGGCAAACATCATTTAGAAAATACATGTTCAGGGCCGCACATGGTGGCTCAAACCTGTAATCCCAGCACTTTGGGAGGCCAAGGTGGGCAGATCACTTGAGGTCAGGAGTTTGAGACCAGCCTGGCCAACATGGTGAAACCCCGTCTCTACTAAAAATACAAAAATTAGCCAGGTGTGGTGGTGGACACCTGTAATCCCAGCTACTTGGGAGGCTGAGGCAGGAGAATTGCTTGAGCCCGGGAGGCAGAGGTTGCAGTGAGCCAAGATTGTGCCACTGCAGTCCAGCCTGGGCGACAGGGTCAGACTCCATCTCAAAAAGAAAAAGAAAGGAAATATATGTTCAACATGGAGCATCTCTGGCTGGTAGACTATTCATAGAATTATAACTTTATTTTCATGAACTTCTGAATCTGAACACTTTAATATGCTTAAAATTTCTTCATGAATTTTTATCTTTGAGCTGACATAAATTTGAGTTATACTACATGTAAATGTATTTTGACGGCTGGGCAAGATGGCTCACACCTGTAATCCCAGCACTTTGGGAGGCCGAGGCGGGTGGATCACGAGGTCAGGAGTTCCAGACCAGCCTGGCCAATATGGTGAAACCCCATCTCTAGTAAAAATACAAAAATTAGCTGGGCGTAGTGGCACATGCCTGTAGTCCCAGCTATTCGGGAGGCTGAGGCAGAAGAATCGCTTGAACCTGGGAGGCGGAGCTTGCAGTGAGCCGAGATCGGCCACTGCACTCCAGCCTGGGCGACAAAGCGAGACTCCATCTCAAAAAAATAAAAAAAATAAAATAAAATAAATGAATAAATAAAATAAATGCATTTTGACATAGAAGCTAAATAGAATAATTTATAGTTTAGCTTTATTTGTTATTCAATTGAAATATTTTCTATCTTAGCTGCAACTAAAGAATTTTATTTTCAAGATACAATTCTAAATCCAGTGTCAAGTAAACATTTTTGTGTATAGGTGAAGGTGATATAATATCTGGGAATTCCTTCAAAATAATCTGAGGGAAGATAAGTGTGTGTATAGATTTTTTAAAGATTGGTTTATAAATTGATAATTGTTGAAGTAGGTTGATAGGTATATGGGAGTTTATTATACTATCCCACTTTTATCTGTGTTTGAAAAATTTTTTTTTGAATAGTTGTTTTTTTCCCCCTTTTGCCTTCTAGGATTCTTACAGAAGCAGAGATTGATGCTCACCTTGTTGCTCTAGCAGAGAGAGACTAAACATTGTTGTTAGTTTACCAGATCCATGATGCCACTTACCTGTGTGTTTGGTAACAGCAAACCAACATTGTGGAGGTCCCTGGATTGAAAAAGGAGCCTTTCCCACTCCTCCTACCACCGAAGTGGTTAGGACTCTATATAAATAAAAACAAGGCTTTTGGAAAATAATTGCATCCTGTTGTTTTCACCTCCTGTTTTAAAATTTATTTTTGACACCTAATGTACATATTTATGGGGTGCAATGTGATGTTTTGATACATGTATACATTATAATGATCAAATTAGGGTGATTAGCATATCCATCACCTGAAACACCGTGTTTTTGTGGTGAGAACATTTAAAATCCTCTCCTCTAGCTATTTTGAGGTGCATAATACCTTATTTGTTTTTTTGTTTTTTAAAACAAGATCTTGCTGTATTGCCCAAGCTAGAGTGCAGTGCCGTGATCGTGGCTCACTGCAGCCTTGAACTCCCTTGTTAAGTAATCCTCTCGCCTCAGCCTCCTTAGTAGCTGGTACTACAGGTGTACACCATTGTACCCAGCTAATTTTATTATCTTTTTGTAGAGTTGGGGTCTTACTATGTTGCGTGGGCTGGTCTCAGACTCCTGGCTAGCATTAAGCGATCTTTCTGCCTCAGTCTCCCAACATGCTGGGGTTACAGGCATGAGCCACAGTGCCTGGGTCCACAGTACCTTACTGTTGACTGTAGTCACTCTGCTGTGCAATAGGATACCAAATCTTACTCCTTTTTTCTTTTTTTTGAGACAGGTACTTGATCTCACCCAGGCTGGAGTGCAGTGGCAGGCGTGCTCATAGCTCACTGCAACCTCAAATACCTGGGGTTAAGCAGTCCTCCCACCTTAGCCTCCCAAGTAGCTAGGACTACAGACATGCATCACCAGGCCTGGCTAATTTTTTATCTTTTAAAAAATTGACATAGGGGTCTCCCTATGTCACCCAGGCTAGTCTTAAACTCCTCGCCTCGAACAATCCTATCTCAGGCTCCCAAAGTGCTGGAATTACAGGTATAAGTCACTGCACTGGGCCCCTCCTGTCTAATTGTAACTTTTTAGCTGTTCACCACCTTCTCCCCATCCCTTCCACTACCACCTCCAGTCCCTGGTAACCACTGTTCTATTCACTACTTATAGATCAACGTTTTTAGATTTGGCATATAAGTGAAAATGTGGCCAGGCGCGGTGGCTCAAGCCTGTAATCCCAGCACTTTGGGAGGCCGAGGCGGGCGGATCACGAGGTCAGGAGATCGAGACCATCCTGGCTAACACGGTGAAACCCCGTCTCTACTAAAAATACAAAAAATTAGCCGGGCGTGTTGGCGGGCGCCTGTAGTCCCAGCTACTCGGGAGGCTGAGGCAGGAGAATGGCGTGAACCCGGGAGGTGGAGCTTGCAGTGAACTGAGATTGTGCCACTGCACTCCAGCCTGGGGGACAGAGAAAGACTCCGTCTCAAAAAAAAAAAAAAGTGAAAATGTGGCATTTTTCTGTATCTGGATTATTTTCACTTAAGATATTGTCCTCTAGGTTCATTCGTGTTATAAATAACAGGATTTCATTCTTTTTGTATGGATTTATATATATGTATATATATCACATTTTCTTTATCCATTCACTCACTTTGAATGCTTAAGTCAGTTATATCTTGGCTATTGTGTATAGTCCTGCAATAAACATGGGATTGCAGATATCTCTTCAACATATGGATTTCACTTCCTTTGAATACATACCAAGGAGTGCAGTTGTTGGGTCATAGAGTAATTCTGTTTAATTTTTTGAGGAACGCTCATACTGTTTTCCATAATGGCTGTACTCATGTACATTTCCCTTAATTGTAAGGGTTCCCTTTTCTCTGCATTCTCAACACTTGTTATGTTTTGTATTTTTGATAATAGTCATTCTAATGAGTGAGGTGATGTCTCATTGTGGTTTACATCCAATTTTAAGTATTAAGCCTTTGGTATATGCAGACAAATATTCACCATCTTCACATTGTAGCTTTAGTCATTTTGTTGACACTGGTACAAGTTTACCTGGCTTAAGACATTTCATAGCCAGCACCGGACGTGCTGGCTCACACCTGTAACCCCAACACTTTGGGAGGCCTAGGCAGGCAGATCACTTGAGCTCAGGAGTTCAAGACCAGCCTGGGCAACATGGTGAAACCCTGTCTCTACCAAAAATACAAAAACTTAGCATGCACATCTGTGGTCCCAGCTACTTAGGACGCTGAGGAGGGAGGATTGCTTGAGCTCGGGGGATAGAGGTTGCAGTAAGCAGAGATTGTGCCACTGCACTCCAGCCTGGGTAACAGAAACCCCATCTCAAAAAAAAAAAAAAAAAAAAGTAAACTGTAGCTATATGGTATAATGAAATAACAGACTACAACTTTGGTTTTGAAACCCACTCTGGCCGGGCGCTGTGGCTCACACCTGTAATCCCAGCACTTTGGGAGGCTGAAGTGGGAGGATTGCTTGAGGCCAGGAGTTTGTAATGAGCCTGGACAACATAGCAAGACCTCGTCTCTACAAAAAATTTTTAATTAACTGGGCATGGTAGCCTGCACCTGTAGTCCCAGCTACTCAGGAGGCTAAGGCAAGAGGATCACTTGAGCCCAGAAGTTTGATGCTGCAGTGAGTTATGATTGTGCCACTGCACTTAAGCTTGGGTGACAGAGTAAGACCCTGTCTCCAAAAAGAAATCTGCCCTGACTGTAAGTTGGCATGTGAGGAAAGGCCTTTATTTTACAATTTCTCATTCAAATAAGATATTACTGAATGTGGACTCCAAGTCCCATTGAATGCTTTAACTATAATAAAAGGATTAGTATGGTCTTTCGTAGTTTTGAGAAAAGCATTTATACTCAGTAAGAACCAGTATTTTCAAGGGTAGAAATTATAGTTACCTTCAGGAAACAGGGCTAGAAAAGTCATAGAATGTGTGTAGTTTCTGTGCCTCCTTAATAATAAGTACTTGAAGATAACATTAAGGAATTGGTTTATATTAAAGTTCAGAGACTCAGCATCACAAAGTTCAGGAAGAAAGAACAAACTATATTCATGGTAACTTTTTTTTTTTGAGACAGAGTCTTGCTCTATCGCCCAGGGTAGAGTGCAGTGGCGTGATCTTGGCTCACTGCAACTTCCACCTCCGGGGATCAAGCGACTCTACTGCCTCAGCCTCCTGAACAGCTGGGATTACAGGCACCTGGCACCATGCCCGGCTAATTATTATTATTATTATTTTGTATTTTTAGTAGAGACGGGGTTTCACCATGTTGGCCAGGCTGGTCTTGAACTCCTGACCTCGTGATCCACCTGCCTCGGCCTCCCAAAGTGCTGGGATTACAGCTGTAAGCCACCGCACCCAGCTGTAGCCTATTTTTTTTTTAAGGTACAGGATTTTTTAAAGTCGCCAGACTGGTGACCTGGACCACTAATTAGAGATGATTAAAAAATCTTGGAAAGTCTAAGGGTAATACGTTTTGTGTCCTCTTTTGCACGGAGCAAGTCTGGTGCTGTTGACCTCATGCAGGGGAATGTGGCTGCTGGTCTCATGCCAATCCCTGAAGTCAGAGTTGCCCGTGTTTCTGCAGCCACCAGGCCCACACAAGGGGAGGCCACATAAACATATGAGCAGTAGAAGCAGGAAACTTCACCAGCCACATCCTCTTCAGAGCTGTCAGGAATAGTAAAGTTTCCTAACAAGGAAGCAGGGTTCTTCCTTGTTCTTCCAGGCGGTTGTTCTAGGATTACCCATCCTAATCCATTAGGCTCTATGAAAGTGCTGCCATTGTTTCAAAAGTGGGGTCTGTGTAAAAGGGCTAATCCTCTAAAGACAAGCTGAATTTCCACACCCTTAGAGCCTTGACTGATTTCACCCTCCTAGAATCAGTGGATGAGAGACTAGCAACTAATTCAGTTTTACTGTTAGAGGCTCCTTTTCAGAGGTGAAAAACTAAAATTCTGTAATTTGTTAGAAAGTAAGTTTTTACATCAAGGCAAAAGCTAGATTAGGATTAAATATAGAATAGTTTTAAATATTGGTTATGCTTAATTAAAAGAATGAGAAGAAATAGAAAAGATCATTTTAAATAGGTGAACATTAGGCTGGGTACGGTAGGTCATGCCTATAGTCCCCAATACACTGGGAGCCCAAGACCAGCGTGGCAAGATTTTGTCTCTACAGAAAAATTTAAAATTAGGTCAAGTATGGTGGTGCACACACAACTGGAGTCCTAGCTACTTGGGAGGCTTAAGTGGGAGGGTCATTTGAGCCCAGGAATTCAAGGCTGTAGTAAACTGTGATCACAACACTGTACTCCAGGCTGGGTGACAAAGCAAGAACCTTTCTCTAATAATGAAAATAAAAGGGTGGACATTAAATACTCTAATTCTGGCTGTTCTGGCTGGACGCAGTGGCTCAATGCCTGTAATCCCAGCACTTTGGGAGGCTGAGGCAGGCAGATCACCTGAGATTGGGAGTTCAAGAGCAGCCTGACCAACATGGAGAAACCCTGTCTATACTAAAAATAAAAAAAATTAGCCGGGCATGGTGGCACATGCCTGTAATCCCAGCTACTCAGGAGGCTGAGGCAGGAGAATCACTTGAACCTGGGAGGTGGAGGTTGCAGTGAGCCAAGATCATGCCATTGCACTCCAGCCTGGGCAACAAGAGTGAAACTCCATCTCAATCAATCTGTTTCTTGTTTTGTTTTCTAAACAAACTACCTGGAATGGATAACAAAGGGTTAATGCAGAAAGGTTATACAAAATGCCAAGGAAAATGCCTGAAATCTTTAAATATCTTTACCCAAAGAACATTTTGATTAGTAAGAAATATACATACCAGGCACAGTGGCTCACGCCTGTAATCCCAGCACTTTAGGAGGCCCAGGCAGGCGGATCACTTGAGGTCAGGGGTTCGAGACCAGCCTGGCCAACATGGCGAAACCCAGTATCTACAAAAATACAAAAATTAGCCAGATGTGGTGGTGCGCACCTGTAATTCCAGCTACTCAGGAGGCTGCAGCAGGAGAATCACTTGAACCTGGGAGGCCAAGGTTGCAGTGAGCTGAGATCGCACCACTGCACTCCAGCCTGGGCAACAGAGTGAGACTCCATCTAAAAATCAATCAATAAATATAAGAATAGAGATACGAGGCCAAGCACAGTGGCTTATGCCTGTAATCTTGGTACTGGGAGGCCAAGGGGGGTGGATCACTTGAGGTCAGAAGCTCGAGACCAGCCTGGCCAACTTGATAAAACCCCGTCTCTACTAAAAAATACAAAAATTAGCTGGGCGTGGGGGCGCACACCTGTAGTCCCAGCTACTTAGGAGGCTGAGGCAGGAGAATCGCTTGAACCCGAGAGGCAGAGGTTGCAGTGAGCCGAGATCCCGCCACTGCACTTCAGCCTGGGCAACAGAGCTAGACTGTCAAAAAAAATAGATATGATTTTTTAAATATGAGAAATATAATAATTCTGACAGAGGATATGTTCAGACATTCATGAATGTGAAGCTGTTTGGGTAGACATGAGGCTTTCCTTCTCTTGATACCTCATTTTTCATAAGCAGTTACTGTACCATTTAGGTTACAAGTCAACAACAAACCAGTTACTCAGCTCCCTCACTAGCCTCCAAATCCAAGATCCAGATTTGTGACACAACCAAATTATTACATTAAGGGTCTTCACGTAGGGGCACACAGCTGTAGTCTAGCTACTTAGGAGGCTGAGGTGAGAGGATCACTTGAGCCCAAGAGGTAGAGGCTATAGTAAGCTGTGGTCACGCCACTGCACTCCAGTCTGGGGGACAGAATGAGACATCTGTCTCAAAGAAAACAAAAATCTAAAACGACAGCTAAGCTAATTAACATCATAATGGTGAATTAGTTTAAGTTTTTTTGTTTTATTTTTATTTATTTTTATTTTTTGAGATGGAGTCTCCTTCTGTCACCCAGGTTGGAGTGGAATGGCACGATCTCAGCTCACTGCAACCTTCGCTCCCAGGTTCCAGTGATTCTCTTGCCTCAGCCTCCTGAGTAGCTGGGATTACAGGCGCGTGCCACCATGCCCAGCTAATTTTTGTATTTTTTTTTTTTTTTGAGACGAGGCAGAGTTTCACTATTTAGGCTGGAGTGCAGTGGCGCAATCTCGGCTCACTGCAAGCTCCACCACCCGGGTTCAGGCCATTCTCCTGCCTCAGCCTCCGGAGTAGCTGGGACTACAGGCGCCCGCCACCATGCCCGGCTAATTTTTTTTTTGTATTTTTAGTAGAGACGGGGTTTCACCGTGGTCTCGATCTCCTGACCTTGTGATCCGCCCACCTCGGCCTCCCAAAGTGCTGGGATTACAAGCGTGAGCCACTGCGCCCAGCCCTAATTTTTGTATTTTTAATAGAGACGAGGTTTCACCATGTTGGTTCAGGCCTGGTCTCCAACTCCTGACCTCGTGATTCACCTGCCTCGGCCTCCCACAGTTCTGGGATTACAGGCGTGAGCCACCACATCAAGCCTGTTTTATTTTTGTAGAGGCAGGGTCTCCCCATGTTGCCCAGACTGGTCTCCAGCTCCTGGGCTCAAGCCATCCTCCTGCCTCAGCTTCCCAAAGTGTTGGAATTACCGGCGGGATTACAGCCACCATACCTGGCTCCAAGATGGCTTCTAACTCCATTTATTTTACATTCTGGAGAATCCAGCTGATACAATAAGAAATGAAATTAAGAGGTATTGGAATGGAGATAGAATTATAATCTACTATTTAGATTATTTACCTAAAAAAATAAGAAAATGACCTAATAAAGTATTAGTCTTTATTGGGACAGGCCCTGTTTTAGATACAATATCCTTTAAACTGGTTTAAGTTGAACGTTTATAATTTGCTTGTCTACAGTTCCAAAATTCAGGAAGTTCTTAAAACTCAACTGGCTTTTTATATCTCACTTTATTTCTGCAGAAATATGAATGTGCTTAATTATAGGGTGCTGCCCCAGACTCCAGTGGTAGAGTTACGGAATATATGGTTTAGACATCATATTACCACTCTAAAATCCAAAATACATTATATTCCAAACGCATCTGTGCTAGGCGTGGTGGCTCACGCTTATAATCCTTGATGGGGAGGCTGAGGTGGGCAGATTGTCTGAGCTCGGGAGTTTGAGACCAGCTTGGGTAACATAGCAAAACCCCGTCTTTATTAAAAATACAAAAAAAAATTAGGCGTGGTGGTGCACACCTGTAGTCCCAGGTACTCAGGAGGCTGAGGCACAAGAATCGCTTGAACCTGGGAGGCAGAGGTTGGCAGTGAGCCAAGATTGCACCACTGCATTCCAGCCTGGGCCACAGAGTGAGACTCTGTTTAAAAAAAAAAAAAAAAGAAAAGAACCTGGCCCCATGCCTTTTGGATAAAGAATAATAGACCTATACTATTATTATTCCCCTATTGCGGGTAAAAACAAACAAACAGAAACAAAAACTGAGTCCAAGTTAAGTAATTTGGCCAGGATCACACAACTACAATGTGTCAATGACAGGACTAGAACACACAATAGTCTGACTTCAAGATGCACCTTTGTCAGGACGTTAGATGAAATCTACAATCACTTTTTCTCAGATTGCCCCTCCCCAACCATCCCAAAAATGTCTAAGAAGTAAATACCTTTCCTATATACCAGGAATAAATGTTTAGAAAATTATATAAGTATGGCACAGTAGCAACAAAAATATAAATAGGAATTGTTCTAACTGGAAATATTGACCCGTGTGAAGGAAAGTAAAAAACTTGACTGCGAGACCTCCTGCTGCTAGATGGAAGTGCTGACTATTGTAAAGTCAGTTCTTTTCCAAACTAATGTGTAGACTTACAGTCACTCTACTCAAAATACTAAAAAAAAAGTGTTTTTAAAACTTAGAATTGCCAAGCAACAGACCTTAGCATACATAAGAATGTAATATATGATAAAATTAGCACCACATATCAATGGGAAAATAATTCCAGGGAGAAAATAACTGTGTAGGAAAAAGTGTTCCTCGTCTTCCACCTTACATCAAAATAAAATCTAAGAGGCTTCACAAGGTGATTAAAAATATATATTTAAAAAGAGAGAGCTAGATGAAGGAAAAAGAGATGGAAAATAAAATAGTTTAGTTGAAAAACAGATCTCCACGTGGTGGTCCACTTTCTAAACAACAACAATGCACTTTGGGAGGCTGGGGCGGGCAGACCAACTAACAACAGGAGTTAGAGACCAGCCTTGAAACCCCGTCTCTACTAAAAATACAAAAAATTAGCCAGGCCTTATGGCAGACACCTGTAATCGCAGCTACTCAAGAGGCTGAGGGAGGAGAATCGCTTGAATCTGGAAGGAAGAGGTTGCAGTGAGCCAAGATCGCACCGTTGCACTCCAGCCTGAGTGACAACAGTGAAATTCCATCTCAATAAATAAATAAATAAATAAATGATAAAAAATAAAATAACAATGGATAAAAATCATGAAGGGAAAACATCTGTATATTTCACTACTTAAAAATGTAAAATTTTGTTAACAAGGCCCCATAAACAAAGTTCAAATAGAAGAAAATATTAACACATAAATAGAAAACTATACCAACAACAGACAAGTCACGAAAATTTTCTAGTCTAAACCTAAAAAAAAACTCAATTTTAAAATGAAAATTACAAGATAACATATTTTCTATCAAATTACTAAAACTTTTAAATTATTAGCACATAATATACTTGGCATATTGCAAGAGTTTCATAAGTATTTGTTGTATGAAGGAGTGATGAAGTACATTAAAAGTTAGCTACTCCAGGCCATGCTCAGTGGCTCACGCTTGTAATCCCAGCACTTTGGGAGGCCAAGGCGAGCAGATCACAAGATCAGGAGTTCAAGACCAGCCTGGCCAATATGGTGAAATCCCCGTCTCTACTAAAAAATACAAAAATTAGCTGGGTGTGGTGGCATGTGCCTGTAGTCCCAGCTACTCAGGAGGCTGAGGCAGGAGAATTATTGAACCCAGGAGGCAGAGTTTGCAATGAGCTGAGATTGCGCTATTGCACTCCAGCCTGCGCAACAGAGCAAGACTCCACCTCAAAAAAAAATAAAGTTAGCTACTCCTTTTGCTGGTGGAAGTACAAACATCTTTCTGGAGGGCAACATGGAAATATGCATCAAGAACCAAAAAAAAAAGGAAAGAAAGAAAAAAAGTTACCCATTTCCCATTTGTAAGAATGTGTCTAAGAGAAGTAATTAGAGATGAGGAATTGTGTCAGAGTAATTTTTATATACAATAATATAATTTTATATACAATGATAAATTCCATTGCATTCAATACTGTGGAATATTATGCAGCCACTAAAACCTCTATTTTGAAGAATATTTAATGATATGGAAAACATTTACAATGTAATATTATGTTAAAAAAAAAAAACAGGATAAAATATGCAGTGTGATCCCTGCAGCAGACATTTTGGTACTCTGCCTTCCTCATTTCTACCATACCGTGGTGGATAGTCCCGACTCCTGCCAACAGCATCCCACCCAGAAAGTACTTTGTGCAGTTCTCTGCTTCCCTGCCTCAGGGCTTTCTCTGAAATCAGGAAAACCTGCTCAGGCTGTGCAAGCCTAATACAGCCTGAAACTTTGGGGTAAATAATGCCAACTGGAGCTGATGGATCAATGTCCCAGCTTCTTGTTGGGGGGCATTTCTGGGATGGGCTATAGATGCCCCTAGAACTCTGAAGCTGTATGCAAAATTTGGTGCATGTCCTAATTTCCTGGGAGAAGCTCATAGCTTTTATCAGATATTCAAATAAGTCTATTTGCCAAGAAAGGAGAACCACTGGCAGAAGGGAAACAGTAGAAGGAAGACAATCGAATGGCAATAGTGGTTATTCTGGTGAAATTACAAGGGCATTTTTTTCCCTTATATTCTTCTGCATTTTCCATATTTAAAATAAGAAACATGTATGAAGAAATTGAAAATACCCCAGATATACAGCAAAAGGAAACTGATTAAGAAATTATAGTTCAATAAAATATTTTGCTGCCAAAATTGCCTTTTTTTTTTTTTTTTTGAGACAGAGTTTTGCTTTTATTGCCCAGGCTGGAGTGCAATGGCGCAATCTCTGCTCACTGCAACCTCTGCCTCCCAGGTTCAAGCGATTCTCCTGCCTCAGCCTCCCGAGTAGCTGGGATTACAGGCATGCGCCACCATGCCTGACTAATTTTGTATTTTTAGTAGCGATGGGGTTTCTCCATGTTGGTCAGGCTGGTCTCGAACTCCCAACCTGAGGTGATCCACCCACCTCGGCCTCCCAAAGTGTTGGGATTACAGGCGTGAGCCACCATGCCCCACCACCAAAAATGTTTTAAAAGAATAAAATGATACTGAGTCTGGGTGTGGTGGCTCACACTTGTAATCCCAGCACTTTGGGAGGCCAGAGCAGGGAGAATCGCTTGAGACCAGGAGCTTGAGACCAGGATGTTGAGACCAAGCTTGGGCAACATCTCTACAAGAAAACAAAAAATTAACCAGTCATGGTGGTGTGTGCTTGAGGGCTCAGCAACTTGGGAGGCTGAGGTGGGAGGATAGCATGACTCCAGGAGGTTGAGGCTGCAGTGACCTATAATCACACCATTGCACTTCAGCCTGGGTGACAGAGTGAAACCCTGTCTCTAAAAAAACAAATAAAATGGCATCAAAAACATTTATGACACAATTGGGGGAAATCAGGATATAAGATTACAAAGTCTAAGGTGTCAACAATGTAAACAAGGCAGGGGGGAAAAGCTCCTGGAACTACTAAGCATTTATAGGAAGGTTGCAAGATATAAAGGTAATATATAAAAGTAATTGCTTTCCTATATATCAGCAATGAACAATTTGAATTTGAAACTAAAAACACGACACCATTTACATTAGCACTAACAAAATGAAAGACTTAGGTATATATCAAAATATACACAGGATCTTTATGAGAAAAACTACAAAATTCTGATGAAAGAAATCAAAGATCTAAATAAACGGAGAGATATTCCATATTCATACACAGGAAGACTCAATATTGTCAAGATGTTATTTCTTCCCAACTTGATCTATAGATTCAACAAATTCCAGTCAAAACTCAGCAAGTTATTTTGTGGATATTGACAAACTGATTCTAAAGTTTATCTAGAAGTGCCGATAACCCAGAATAACCAACATGATACTGAAAACACTCAAGAAGAACAAAGTCCCCCCGGGAGACTGACACTATCTGACTATCAATACTTAATATAAAGCTACAGTAATCAAGACAACATGGTACTGATGAAAGAGTAGACAAATAGATTAATAAAACAGAATCAAGATTCCAGAAATAGACCCACAAACACATAATCAACTGAACTTTGACAAAGAAGCAATGGTAATTCAATGGAGAAAGAATCGTATTTTTGATAAATAGTGCTGTAACAATTGGACAGACACATGGAAAAACATGAATCTAGACACAGGCCATACACTTTTCACAAAAATTAACTCGAAGTGGATTATAGACTTAATGTTAACATCACATTATGAAACTTCCAGTTAATAATATGAGAGGAAATGTAGGTGACTTGGGTTTGGCAGTGAGTTTTCAGATACATCAGCAGCACAATCCATGAAAGAAAAAAATTGATGAATTGGACTTTAGTAAATTAAAAACTTGTGCCCTGTGAAAAAAACATTAAGAGAATGAAAAGACGAGCTATAGATTGGGGTAAAATATTTCCAAAACACATATATGATAACCAGTATCCAAAATACATGAAGGATTCCTAAAATTCAACAATGAGAGAACAACCCAATTTAAAAATTGTCAAAGGATCTAAACAGACACTTCACCAAAGAAGATAAGCAGATGGAAATTAAGTTTATGAAAAGATGCTCGTTGGCTGGGCGCGGTGGCCCATGCCTGTATCCCAGCACTTTGGGAGGCCGAGGCAGGCAGATCACGAGGTCAAGAGATCGAGACCATCCTGGCCAACATGGTGAAACCCTGTCTCTACTAAAAATACAAAAATTAGCTGGGCGTGGTGGCATGCGCTTATAATCCCCGCTACTGGGGAGGCTGAGGCATGAAAATCACTTGAACCTGGGAGGTGGAGTTTGCAGTGAGCCGAGATCATGCCACTGCACTCCAGCCTGGCAACAGAGCCAGATTCCGTCTCAAAAAAAAAAAAAAAGAAAAGATGCTAAACATCATAGGCCATCAGGAATTGCAAATTAAAACGACACTGAGATGCCACTACATATCTATTAGAATGGCCAATTTTTTTCTTTTTTTTTTTGAGATAAAGTCTCGCTCTGTTGCCCAGGCTGGAGTGCAGTGGCGTGATCTCCGCTCACCCCAACCTCTGCCTCCCAGGTTCAAGCGATTCTCCTGCCTCAGCCTCCTGAGTAGCTGGGATTACAGGTGCGAGCCACTGCACCCAGCTAATTTTTTGTATTTTTAGTAGAGACAGAGTTTCACTATGTTGGCTAGGCTGATCTTGAACTCCTGACCTCAGGTAATCTGCCTGCCTAGGCCTCCCAAAGTGCTAGGATTAAAGGCGTAAGCCACCTCGCCAGTCAAAAAAAAAAAAAAAGTTTTTAAATAACAGTACCAAATACTACCAGCAAGAGTGCAGAGCAGCAGTAACTGGTGGGAATACAAAATGGTACAGCCACCTGGAAGACAGCTGAGCAGTTCTTACAAAGCTAAACACAGTATTTGTGTAAAATCCAGCTTATACCCACACAAAAACCTCACAAACAAATGTTTATAAAGCAGCTTTCTTCATAATTGCAAAAAAACAGGCCGGGCAAGGTGGCTCATGCCTGTAATCCCAGCACTTTGGGAGGCCAAGGCAGGTGGATCACTTCCGGCCAGGAGTTCAAGACTAGCCTGGCCAACATAGTGAAACCCCATCTCTACTAAAAATACAAAAATTTTTCGGGCATGGTGGCACATGCCTATAATCCCAGCTACCCAGGAGGCTGAGGCAGGAGAATCACTTGAACCCGGGAGGTGGAAGTTGCAGTGAGCTGAGATCGCATCGCTGCACTCCAGCCTGGGTGAGAGAGTGAGACTTTGTCTCAAAACAAAACAAAACAAAACAGAATAATAATAACAATTGCCAAAAACCAGAAGCAAGCAAGATGTCCTTCAATAGGTAAGTGGAAAACAAACTGTTGTACATCTATACCATGGAATATTATTCGGCACTAAAATAAAATGAGCTATCAAGCCACAAAAAGACATGGAAAAATCTTGTGCATATTGCAGGTGAAAGAAGCCAATCTGAAAAGGTTACTTACTGTATGAATCCAACTATATGACTTTCTGGAAAAGTAAAAACTATAGAGACAGTAAAAAGAGAATGGTTGGCCGGGCGCGGTGGCTCACACCTGTAATCCTAGCACTTTGGGAGGCTGAGGCGAGCGGATCACCTGAAGTTGGCAGTTTGAGACCAACCTTACCAACATGGAGAAACCCCGTCTCTACTAAAAATACAAAATTAGCCGGACATGGTGGCGCATGCCTGTAATCCCAGCTACTCGGGAGGCTGTGGCGGGAGAATCGCTTGAACCCAGGAGGCGGAGGTTGCAGTGAGCCGAGATTGCGCCATTGCACTCCATCCTGGGCAACAAGAGCAAAACTCCGTCTCAAGAGAAAAAAAAAAAAAAAAGATAACGGTTGCTGGGAGTTCAGAGTGGGGTGGGAAGAAATGGGAAGTGGAGAGGGATGAATAGGTGAAGAACCAGTTTAGAGCAGTGAAACTTGGGTTTGGTACGGTAATCGTGGATGCATGACATTTGCCTTTATCAAACCCCGTAGAAATGTACAATACAAAAAGTAAGCCTTAATATAAAATATGGACTTTAATAATAATGTGTCAGTATTAGTTCATGAATTGTAACAAATGTGCCACACCAATGCAAGATACTGATAATAAGGAAAGTTGATGTGGGGTGGTGAACTCTCCACACAATCTGCTCAATTTGGATGGGTGCAGTGGCTCATGCCTGTAATCCCAGCACTTTGGGAGGCCGAGGCGGGAGGATCGCTTGAGCCCAGGAGCTCGAGACTACCCTGGGCAACACAGGGAGACCCTGTTTCTACAAAAAATTAAAATATTGGCCAGGCAAGGTGGTTCATGCCTGTAATCCCAGCACTTTGGGAGGCCGAGGTGGGCGGATCACGAGGTCAGGAGTTCAAGACCAGCCTGCCCAACATAATGAAACCCTGTCTCTACTAAAAATACAAAAAATGGACAGACACAGTGGCTCACGCCTGTCATCCCAGTACTTTGGAAGGCCAAGGTGGACGGATCACGAGGTCAGGAGATCAAGACCAGCCTGGCCAACATGGTAAAACCCCATCTCTACTAAAATACAAAAAATTAGCCAGGCATGGTGGCACACACCTGTAATCCCAGCTACTTGGGAGGCTGAGGCAGGAGAATCACTTAAACCCAGGAGGCAAAGGTTGCAGTGAACTGAGACAGCGCCACTGCACTCCAGCCTTGTGACAGAGCAAGACTCTGTCTCAAAAAAAAAAAATTAGCCGGACATGGTGGTGTACGCCTGTAGTCCCAGCTACCTGGGAGACTGAGGCAGGAGAATTGCTTGAATCCGGGAGATGGAGGTTGCAGTGAGCTGAGATCACGCCACTGCACTCCAGCCTGGGCAACAGAGCGAGACTCCGTCTCAAAAAAAAAAAAAAATTAAAACATCAGCTGGGCCCCGTGTCACATGCCTGTAACCCCAGCTAATTGGGAGGCTGAGGTGGGAGAATTGCTTGAGCCCAGGAGTTCCAGGCTATAAAGTTCCAGGCCCTCAGCCCTGGTCTATCAAGTCCAAGTCTCCCAGGACACTGCTCTGGGCATGAGTCTTTTGAGAGTGTGCCCCAGTCAGGCCTGGCGTTTGCCACTGCTTGGGAAGCACTGTGGGCAGCAGCTGCAAGTGACAAGATCACAGTCAAGTGTATTTGGGGCTCAACCACCTGTGCTGCTCTCTTGGTCGGTGGGCAGCTTACTGGTGTGCTGAGGAGTCAAATGCATTTTCAGAAGGTGACCTTGTGCCTTAGGATTATGTCATCTGTGCCTTTGCTGACGTCATCCTCGACTCCAACAGCCAGACCAGGGGATAACAAATGCAAATGTCTAACAGTAATTAACTCTTAGCAGCAACCTCAGCCTGGGGCTCCCCTTTCCAGGGCTTGCGGCAGCTCCACCAGGCCCTGCTGCAGCCCCTTGTCATTGAGAGACCTCTCCCACATCCAGAGATACGAGGGGAATGTAGGGAAATGCGCATTTAGACGAAGGAAATGCACTGCACGGTCCCAAATGGCAAGTGGAGTGGCAAAACTTTGGTGAAGCTGCTGACATCCCTTTCGAGCAATTACCACAAGAAGATCATTTGGATTAGGGGCGTGCTTTCCACAGAAATCAGGCTCTGGCCTTACTGCAGGGGGGGTGACCTGTAAACCTCAGAGTTAACACAGTGGTTTACGTTTCACCGAGCGCACTGCGGTGATTAAGTCTCCACTGAGGACTGGAATGAGGAAGAAAAGAAGAAGCAGAAGAAGAACAGGAAAGACCTGTTCCCTGGGCAGAGGAGGGATGATCTGGGGAGAGCCCCAGCGAACAGCCCCAGAGTGCCGGGCCTAGCTGGGGTTTTCCAGGGATAGAGGCCGCGAGCAGCAGCGCGGATGTTGGCCGCGTCTAGCCGTCTGTTTGATAACTACCTCAGAGACCTGTTTGCCCTGCTCGGTAAAACTGGGGCCACGCTGCTTGGGCAGCCTCCAGGTGCCTGGCTGCCACTTTTTCTAGGAACTCATACAAGTCCTCATCAAGAGGGAGGGCAAAAAATTGTCGATGAAGATGGCTGTGCTGGCATTTTGTAGGTGACAGTGGTCAAGCTCTAAGTTGTGGATGAACACGGCAGGGGGCAAAATCACCTCCTCTAAAAAACGGCCTAGCGATCCTAATGGATTGGCTGTAGAGACCTATCATTGCAGGGAGACCTGGGAAGGCCGCCTGCTTCTCTGTGCCTCTGTGTCCCCAGCCACCTGAGAAAATGTACTTCAAGAGGGAACCCAGGGAAGAAGGCTGTACAGGGTCCATGTTATTGCACCATCTCCTGTCAATTTAGGAGACATTTTCTTAATACTTCTTATTGATCAACGAATATTTTTGAGCCCCTCCTATAAGTCAGACCCTGCTCTGGGGCACAGGGTGATGACCAAGATGGACTAAGTCTCCCCAGGGGCTAAGAATTTAGGCCCTTGCAGAGTATCTCCTCCAAGTTATTGAGCTGCCACTGAGATATCTGTGGCCTCTTTGCATCCTGTCTGCATCCAGCAGGGTGGCAGTCCAGGCCTTTACAGAAGCAGATGGGGCACGAAGACGTTTCTTGTGAAAAACCAGCTTCCAGGCCTCCTTCCTGGGAGGGACTCTGTGAGGGCCACCCCCAGGGCCCTGCAGCAGGTCGTGAGCAGATGCCTGTAATGATTCAAAGCTACCAACAATACCGTAAGAGGCCCCTTTCCTGCTGCAGACTACGTGGAGATCCCTTCTGGGTTTTTCTTTTTTTTTCTTTTTTCTTTCTCTGTGAAGTGTACTTAAAAAAACAAAAGGTCATTGTAAAACAGGGTATTATGCTGTTTCTTCTAAAGCAGGAGGGGCTGCAGGTGCTCACAGTTGATTTCTCATTTCTGAAAAACCCTAGTTCCAGGCCTACCTTGAAGGGAGGGGCTTCCCGGGAGGGAGATAAATAGTCCTGTGAGGCCCTGTCCAGACACTGACACACCAGACAATCCAGCAACACTGTGAGTCAGGAGGACCCTGCTGAACAGGTCGTAGCCAACAGCTCCAGGTGGCTGCATCTTAGCACCAAAGCCCCAGCCCTGCACTTGCTCCATTTCAAGTCTGGCCTCAGGAAGACTCAGGAGACAAGAGCCCTGACTACAGAGGTGCGGAAAGGGGCACTCGCAGCCCCAGGCTTCCAGCCGCCAGAATCAAGTGCTGGGACTTCCAGCTTTCCCACAGTCAGAGCCTGACTGAATTCTCAGTCCACAGCTGAGTAATTTACAGCCTCAGTTTTTCTCTTCTGAAAAAAATGGGTATAAACCACAGGATCCATCTTAAAGAAGTGCTATGAGGAAAAAATGACACAATGCATTTAAAGTGCTGAGAAGACACCAGCTACGCTGTGGCAGCGGAGTATGGCAGAGCCCTTCCAGAACGGCTCTTTAGTGCTGTCAAGTTTCCCCAGCATCCTGACCAGTCACTACCAAAATGTGATTTCCTGCGAACACTGTCACCCAAGCAGTGTGGTCAGGCAGGCAGAAGCCAGCCTGAAATTTAAAAATGTCTCTCTTCAGCCAGGGCAGAGCAGGTGAGGCCCTGCATCACCAGCTCAAGGCTTGTGGTTCAGCCAGGGAGACAATGTCCTACTTCTTTCTGGGTGACCATGTTCTTCCTGGGCGCTCATTTCCTCCTGACACCCATAGGCGGCAGCTTTTCCCTATGGGGGTCCCTGGCCTTTAGGGCAAGTTCTGCCCTGGCTACAGCCTTCTCCTCCTGGAGGAGCACACACGATGGCACCAAGCTGCTCTGACCCTGCCAGGAGCCAAAACAGTCTCTGGAGCTCCGAGGCGTGCCCCGGGCTCAGGGTCGTCTCCCACACCTTCCCTTCCCATCCCAGGCCTGCAGAGCCCTCCAGGGCTCAGTGGTCCTGGCTCAGCTGGACCCCAGCACAGACAGGGAGGCCTCTGACCTGCACCCAGAGCCTGCCTCCCAGGGCTTCCTCACCCCAGTGTCCTAGGAGGGGGTGGCATAGATGGAGAGAGGCCAGAGGCTGCCACTCAGGAGTGTGTGAGTCAAGCCTTGCTCGGGAGGTAGGGGCAGAGGTGGAGGTGCCCAGGGGGCCAGGAGAAAGGGGAGGAGAGACTGCGAAATGAAGCCCTTCCGCGGCTGCCAGCTCCCCTCTACAGTTTTGGGCCATGCCAGGGGGCCCTGAAGTGAGTCAGCCCCTACAGAAAGCTCAGGTTCTTCTACCTTCTTTTCACATTCTTTTTTTTTTTTTTTTTTTTTTTTTTTTTTTTTGAGACGGAGTCTCGCTCCTGTCACCCAGGCTGGAGTGCAGTGGCGCGCAGCCTCTCGGCTCACTGCAAGCTCCGCCTCCCGGGTTCACGCCATTCTCCTGCCTCAGCCTCTCCAAGTAGCTGGGACTACAGGCGCCCGCCACCACGCCCGGCTAATTTTTTTGTATTTTTAGTAGAGACGGGGTTTCACCGTGGTCTCGATCTCCTGACCTCGTGATCCGCCCGCCTCGGCCTCCCAAAGTGCTGGGATTACAAGCGTGAGCCACCGCGCCCGGCCTCTTTTCACATTCTTTTAAAACAAAATTTTGTAGGTGTATATATTTATGGGGTACATGAGATATTCTGATACAGACGTACGATGTATAATAACCACATCAGGGTAAATGGAGTATCCATCACCTCCCACATTCATCATTTCTTTGTGTTACAAACCCTCCAATTATACTATTCCAGTTTTGTTTTGTTTTGTTTTTAAGTGTGAGATGGAGTTTTGCTCTTTTTTTTTTTTTTCTTTTTGAGACAGAGTCTTGCTCTGTCGCCCAGGCTGGAGTGCAGTGGCACCATCTTGGCTCACTGCAAGCTCCGCCTCCCGGGTTCACACCATTCTCCTGCCTCAGCCTCTCAAGTAGCTGGGACTACAGGCACCCACCACCACGCCCAGCTAATTTTTTTTTGTATTTGTAGTAGAGACAGGGTTTCACCGTGTTAGCCAGGATGGCCTTGATCTCCTGACCTCATGATCCACCTGCCTTGGCCTCCCAGAGTGCTGGGATTACAGGCTTGAGCCACGGCGCCTGGCCGGAGTTTCGCTCTTATTGCCCAGACTGGCCAGGCTGGTGTGCAGTGGCGCGATCTTGGCTCACTGCAACCTCTGCCTCCTGGGTTCAAGCAATTCTCCTGCCTCAGCGTCCCAAGTATCTGCGATTACAGGCTCCTGCCACCATATCCAGCTAATTTTTTGTATTTTTAGCAGAGACAGGGTTTCACCATGTTGGCCTGGCTGATCTTGAATTCCTGACCTCAGGTGATCCACCCACCTCGGCCTCCCAAAGTGCTGGGATTACAGGCATGAGCCACTGTACCTGACCCATAGTTCTTAAATTTAAAATCTTGATATGCTGGTGGATATGCAGCTTGATGTCTTTAAGCCAACATGGCCTGACTTTTTCATTTTCTCAGCCTGTGTTGGAGGGCTGTTGAATGTTCTTTCTATGCAGAAAGTAGGCCTGCCTTCCTCTGTTTTGTAATCGCCACCCCATCCCTGCCCAACACACACACCCACACAGCCACAGTTACACCGGGTCCAGTGACGCAGGAACCAAGTGGAAGGTCAAGGGCTGGGGCTCCGTTTCCCTCCCCTTGAAGCTGTTTGGTTTGCTCTTGTCCCAGCCCCTGACTGAGCCGCCAGCCCAGAACGGGGGCAGCCCTCCCCCATGCAGTCAGGGCCAGAGGAGCATAATATTCCCACCCCGGGTGCAGCCTTAGGTGCAGGAGCGTCGGGAATTTTCCATCTTGCTCTGCAGCCTGGCTTCTTAGGTCATCGTCCTGCTGCTGACATAGGCCTGGGTTGGGCGAGTTTCCTGCAGGTCAGTGAGGGCGCGGAGGCAGCGCCTGAGCCTGCTCAGGGCCTAGCTTCCTGCCTGCTGTGAGGAAGGGTGGAGGAGGGGTTCGAGGCCTCAGCCATCCCTCGGCCCAGAGCCTCAGGCCAAGCAGCCTCCGCCTCTGCCCAGGCCTGTCTCCTCCCGGCCTCCTGCTCTCCGGTTTCCTAAAGCTTTCCCGCTGGGTGGCTCCCAGTTCTTCCAGAAATCCCCTCCAGGAAATTCGCTTGTTGCCACAAAATAATGCAAATCTGTTCCTGGGGCCGCCCAGGCAATCTGCCCTCCCTCTGTCTCCCCAAGACCTGAGGAGGGAGGGTGAGGCAGGCCCTGTGCCCGTCAGGGTCCCTTTTCCAGCCACGAGGACAAAGGATAAGCCGCACCCTCGTCACCCTCTCATAAGCTGCAAGAGACAGGTCCTGGTTTTGCTTCTAAGGGAACCAGCTCCACCCAGGGAAAGGCCACACAGAACCCTCAAAGGCACCAAGGTCTTTTTTCTATTTAATATCTAAAAAGTCTGAATATATTAAAGTTTATGCTCATGTTTGGCATTTGTTTATCTGTTTCTCAAACTTCAACTCCCTGCCGTGTCTGGAGCAGAAAGTGAAGGCCCATGGATAACACTTCTGCGTGCCACAGTCGTAGGTGGTGACCAATGCAGGGATGCACAGGTGCCGTGTGGCCTTCTGCAGGCCAGGCCCCACGGCGACCCACAGTCAAGGTGGCCTGAGACCCAGGAGCTTGTGGCCAGAGAAAGGCTAAATGCCGCGCCCCCACTCCTGTGGCTAGTGCCAGGGTCCCACCTGAATGCTCTGCAGTTGGGTCCCCCCAGGCCATCTCCAGAGGGGAATGCAGGTGGGCTAGGGAGGGAACAGACCAGCCTGATGCAAAACCCTCTCAGCCCAGCGCAGCCCTCGTGTCCCTGGGCTGAGGGTCTGGGGAGAACATCACTTGCTCTTGCCTCCCTTCCTTTCTTGCTGCTGCTGCCTCCCGAGGTCAGGCCGTGACTACTCAGGAGAGGAATGGAGTTCCAGGGCTCCTGCTCCTAATGAAGGAGAGGTGGGAGGGGCACACACCGAGCCGCTACCGGGTACCAGGCCCTCGGAGGTGCTTGAACACTACCTCCTTGACTCTCAATAGCAATCCTATGAGGTGGATGTTTTCTTGCCCAACAGATGGGATTCTGAGGCTCAGCGATATTGGTGACTTGCCCGATGTCACACCAAGGGTAGGTGGTGATTCAAAACCAGGTCTGTGTGCAGTTCAATGACCATGGAGTCTTGCCCTGTTGCGCAGGGCTTCTTGTGTCATACACAGCCCTCACTGTGAAATCCAGCACAGTTGACCCACATTCTCACCCAAATCCAAACTCCAAGTTTCAGAGCTTCTTTGCTTCCATAAAAGGCGGCTCAAAAGCCCCCTTGAGGCCTCAGAAAGGACATAGACCAAACAAAGGTTGTGGCCTAATAAGAAGCAAATCAAAGTAACATTGCCTTATGATTTAAAAGTAGCATGTGGGCCGGGTGCAGTGGCTCATGCCTGTAATCCCAGCACTTTGGGAGGCTGAGGCAGGTGGATCACCTGAGGTCAGGAGTTCTAGACCAGCCTGGCTGACGTGGCAAAATCCTGTCTCTACCAAAAACACAAAAATTAGCCAGGCATGGTGGTGCATACCTGTAATCCCAGCTACTCGGGAGGCTGAGGCAGGAGAATGACGTGAACCTGGGAGGTGGAGCTTGCAGTGAGCTGAGGTCGCACCACTGCACTCCAGCCTGGATGACAGAAAGAGACTGTCTCAAAAAAAAAAAATAAAATAAAAAATAAATAAATAAATAAATAAAAGTAGTGTTCGCCTCCTGGTGGATGGCATTATCCAGTTAATTTATTCACTGTGGTTGGCTATGTGGGTCTTACAGTGAGAGGTTTAGGGCTCTGGGGCTGGGCCTATGGACCCGTCTCCCACCAGGCAGCGCAGCCCCTTCTAACTTTGTCACATGGCAAATTTGTGGGATGCAAGTCCACAGGCCAGAGCTAGGCTAGGGTTGGGCTGGGCGGGGCGGGGGAGAGGATTATCAAGGGGAAACCTCTGCCTCCCACAAAGGATACTGAGCTACAGCGCAGGTGCAGTTCGGCAAGTCCCAGCATAGGCCTCATTGTGCCCAGCCCCTAGGGCACCTCCACCCCATCCCCGGGCTGCAGTTCAGGACCTAGGAGACAGAAGGCTGCGGGTGACTAAGACCCTTAATTGAGCCCTGCAAGCTTGTGCGATGAGCCTGTCTACCTGCTAACCAGCACCCTGTGCCTCTGCTTGATCGGCCTCTGACCCTGGAGAGGGTGGCTGGTTGAGGGCAACGTCCTTGACCTGCCTTAGCTCCTCCTTGGGCCCTGCATTTCATGCTGCCCTTCCTCAGCAACCAGGTGCACGCCCCTTCCTCGGCATCTGCAGCCTAATATTAATAGTTGTGGGATGGGCAAAGAACGTGTGCCTTACTGCCTCCAGGTTCTTAGCAGCTATAAGCTCTCTCTGTTGCCTGGTTGGTTTTAAGGGTTTCTTCTGGAATATTCAACTTTGTCCACTGACTGCATCCCCATAAGCTGTAACTGCTAAGAGGCGAAGGACTCAGGCACAGGTAAAATGCATTTCAGCCTTGGAGACCCGGACCGACTCAAAGTGATCCTCATGTCTGCTATGTTTAGGGTATTCTCCTGGTGGAAAGAATATGATTGCTGATTTGGGGGAGAGGGCCCTCAAGCTGCTAGCACTGCCTTTGCTTCAGCTGTGGGAGCACAGGGAGATCAGGTGGGATACAGGGGAAGACCCCTTTTTTTTTTTTTTTTTGGGAGAGGGTCGCTCTGTCACCCAGGCTGGAGTGCAGTGGCGCAATCTCGGCTCACTGCAAGCTCCGCCTCCCGGGTTCACGCCATTCTCCTGCCTCAGCCTCTCCGAGTAGCTGGGACTACAGGCCCCCGCCACCACGCCCGGCTGATTTTTTTGTATTTTTAGTGGAGACGGGGTTTCACCCTGTTAGCCAGGATGGTCTCGATCTCCTGACCTCGTGATCCGCCCACCTCGGCCTCCCAAAGTGCTGGGATTACAAGCGTGAGCCACCGCGCCCGGCCGGGAAGACCCCTTTTGAGGTTTTGTGGTGGGGAAGGAGGAGACCAATACTCACCAGAAGAACAGATCTGGGGTCTCTGGAGCTGCCATGCCCCACAGTGGGCCACCAGCTCCCAGCCTTCCCAGTGGTTCTGCACCAGCTTCCAGGGCTCTCAGCCCACCAGGGACCTGCATCACAGCATCGCCTGGGTCATAGCCTGAGTTTGAGAACCATGGCCCTGCATGGCCTGACCAGCCCAGGCTAGCGGCAACTCTGTGCAACGTGTCTACTTCCTCTTCCCTAAACAGCTCCTTCCCCACCGCATTTCTTTGTTTATGGCTAGAAATTCCGCAGCAGCTGCATTTCTCAGTATCCGGTGGATCTCTGCAGAAGAACAAACCTCTAGGCCTGAGGAGCAGCAGCCTCCTTCCAGGGGTCCCTCTCAGAGCCCGCCCCCCCTCCCCAAAACCTCAGCAGGACCTTGCTCTGTGGGACTCTGGCCAGGTTAAAAGCGTAGGAAAACCCTGAGGAAGCCACAGAAGCAGCCGCAGAGGCGGTGGGGAGGAGGAGGTGCCCACAGAAGGCTGGCATTTGCCCCTTGTGCTGTCCGGCTGCCTCCCACCACCACCCAGGTAGAGGCCCTGGGTCTGCTCCTCGGCACAGACTCAGGCCTCTCCCCTCGGGTGCCCACTGTACCTCATCGCAGTCACCCACTTCCTTCTGGTTCCCAGATCAGCCACTCCTGTGCACCTCTGTGCCAGGTGGGCCTCCCCAGCGTGCAAATTTGGATTTATCTCTAAACCAGCCTCAGCTCCTTCATATTTCCGGGAATCCTTCCTGCTACCCTGACAGAGAATTTTTTTTTTTTGAAATGGAGTCTGGTTCTGTTGCCCAGGCTGGAGTGCAGTGGGCAATCTCAGCTCATTGCAACCTCCACCTCCCAGGTTCAAGCGATTCTCCTGCCTCAGCCTCCTGAGTAGCTGGGATTACAGGCGCCCACCACCATGCCTGGCTAATTTTTGCATTTTTAGTAGAGACGGGATTTCACCATGTTGGCCAGGATGGTCTCGAACTCCTGACCTCAAGCGATTCACCTGCCTCGGCCTCCCCAAGTGCTGGGAATACAGGCGTGAGCCACCGTGGCGGCCATGCAAAGGACTTTGAGGTTCCTTTCTGGAAATCTAAAATCCTTGTGAATTATGTTAGGGCAGGTATGAAATTCAATAATTGGTCCTGCCCCAAAGTACTCATTTGACAGGTCATTTGCCCCCACGGTCTATATTTTTTCAGGTCAAATGCAGGTGTCACACTGACTTATGGCCTTGACTTCCACAGCCTCATGCCACTCAGGATCAAACGTGATTGGTTCCTGAGGTGACCCTGCCTCAGTGATAGAAGTGAGTCCTCAGGCAGGGAAGGGTGTGGAGGCAAACAGCATGGGGAGGGAAAGAGGCCTGGGCTTTCCCAGCCAGTGGCTCAGGGTACCCTGCAGACCTGCCGGTCCTCTCCGGGATAAGCCTTCATCCCTGTGACCCCTCCTCTTAGAAAGGGCACCCCAGGCCCAAAGCCTCTCCAGTGCACAGGGCTGGTTTCTGATGAGCTGATCCCTGAGGCTGGCCTGGCAAAACCAGGTACTGACCTGCAAAGGGCCTTGGTGTGATTTGGAAAAAGGCAACTCATCGTCCAGATGGACACAGCCCGACCCCCACGCCTCAGCCCACACCTGCATGCTGTACACAGCAGCCCCGACCCCAGGAAAGTCCCTAAGATTTGTAGGAAAAAGGAAAGATACACACTACACGCTCCACCAGGCCCCTTCTCCAGGGCCTCCCCAGCGCATCCCGTCTCTTCCTGGCTCCATCAGAACCCAGCTGGGTGAACCTTGGGCCCCTCATGCCCCTTGGTGAGACCCTGAATCCTGGAGGGGGCTGGACTTGTCCTTCATCCTGGGATTCTAGGTCAAGTTCTTAGCTCCTGGCTCCTCTTCAAGGCCCGGCTGGGTCTCCTCCTCCCGCTCCGCCTCTCTGTCCCCTCCCACAGAGTCCACCATACAGGAGGCGAGGCCAGTGGGCTGGGAAGTACCAGTGGTGGCTGGCAGCTTAGAGTGACCGGCCCCGCCTGCTCCCACAGAGGCAAGGCTGCCTGCCAAGGCCCTGCCTTCTACTGCTGTTGGCAGCTCCTAGGGCAACAACAGAACCTCCCAGCCTCCCTTCACTGGGGGAGAAGCATGAGCTGAAAACAAAAGAAGAAGGGATTAGAGCCCAGATGGAGCGGCCTGAGCTCGGGGCAGGGTCCCCAGGGGCAACCCCCTCGTCCTCGGCCCTTCACTCCTTGCCCTCAGCCGTCTCTGGGCGTCTCCAGCCAGCAGCTGCCTTGCTGGCCACCGGTTTCTGTTGCAGGAGCCTCTTGTGCTCGGGGGTTGGCCACAGGGCCTCAGCAGTCCCGCATGATGTGTTGCAAGTGATTTTGCTTTTGAGGAACCTGCCCGCCCAGGACGTCAAGGGCCTCTGCTGACCCGTCCCAAGGCCTCCACTGCAGCCCCATTCACCACATGGCCCCTGGCTCCTGCCCACTTATGGCTGGTCCTGGGCTCCCATGGCCAAGGAGAGTTGGGCCGACATTGGTAGATGTGTCTCCTTTGTCCCTGGAGTGATTCCAGGCTCGGCTGAAACTCTGAAAGGCGAACCCAGCCAGGGGTGTCTCAGAGGCCCAAGTGTCCAGCCTGTCATTCCGCAGCAGTGACTCCACAGGCCTCCAGTGCACACCATCTCCTCATACGTCCCCCAAGGACCCTGGCCTACCGAGGGAACACTGGCTCATAGCTTGTGACTTCAGCACTGTGCGGAAGAGAACAGGAGCAGACCCGTCTCACTGTTGGGGCAGCTGTGGACAGTCACGGGTCTATCTTTGTTCCAGCCGGGCTCTCAGCTTGCACAGCCAGGGTGCCAGAAACTGCCCGGGACAGATTTTCAAACCCCTGAGGTAGGAGGAGCCACCACCATCCTGTTTCTCCTCTGGGCCTCACAACCTCCTCCTACTTCCAGCCTGAGAGTTCTGGTCCACCGGGGAATGTGACCTTTGAAAGTCTTGGCCCTGTGAGCATCTTAACCTCAGCAGCACGTTGTTTTGTTTTGTTCACATCATTTTCCCCCACCCAGCACAGGGCATGGCACATAGTAGGTGCTCAATAAACATTTGTTGGTCCAGGCGTGGTAGCTCATGCCTGTAATTCCATCACTGCAGGGGGCTAAGGCAGGAGGATCTCTTGAGCCCAGAAGTTCAAGACCAGCCTGGCCAACATGCCGAAACCTTGTCTCTACTAAAAATACAAAACATTAGCTGGGCGTGGTGGCGGGCACCTATAATCTCAGCTACTCAGGAGGCTGAGGCAGAAGAATCGCTTGAACCCAGAAGGCGGAGGAGGTTGCAGTGAGCCAAGATCATGCCACTGCACTCCAGCCTGGGTGATACAGCTAGACTCCATCTCAAAAAAAAAAAAAAAAAAAAAAAAATTATTTATTGGGCAGTGGGGAGACTATGAAGATTTTTTATCTGCCCCATTTCAGAAAATAATCCCAGTTGGTCCCACTAATCAGAGTCAACACCCCCCCCCCCCCCCCCCCCAACCCCCTGAGCTGCAGAAGGCCTTGTCTCAGCCGGAGATGCAGCACCTAGATCTGCTTCACTCCAGTCCTTGGATTTCCGTGGCTTCTGTCCTAGAATAACCATCCATCCACATTCAGCACACACTCTTCAAGTTAGGCATGAATGGGGAGGTGGAAAGTTGCTCAGGAATCTGTGTGCTGTGCAGGAAGAAGGAACACTGGCATCACACAGTCAGTGTGGATTGATATCTGTATTTCCACCCTACTTTGGAAGATCCCAAGAGATGGAATCTCAGAAAAGGGAACGGTCACCACTCCCATAGGGGTTATCAGTGAGGGCTTTGTAACCGTCCAACAGGTTCTTCTTGCCTGCTGCCCAGATAGAGCCAATTTATCAAGACAGGGGAACTGCAATAGAGAAAGAGTTTAATATACCAAGAGCTGACTAAATAAGAGACCACAATTTTATTATTACTAAATCAGCCTCTCTGAAAATTCGGAGGCTATGGTTTTTCAAGTACAGCTTGGTGGGCAGGGGGCTAGGGAATCAGTATTGCTGAATGGCTGGGGATGCAATCATAGTGGTGTGGAAAATGGTCCTCTTGCACTGAGTCCATTTCTGGGTGTGGGGCACAGAAAAGTTGGGTCAAGAGACCTGGTCTTCAGAAATGCAGATGGCTGAAAAGCCATCTCAGAAGGCCAATCTCAGTTTCTACAATAGCGATGTATGTGACATAAGAAAGTAATTGGAGAAGTTTCAAATCTCGTGACTTCTGGAATAATGGCTGGTAATCATTGAACTATGTGTACATCTTAGCAGAGCTCAAGCCCCTCTCATCGTCCTAACCTGGTGGCCTTTCATTCATTTTACAAAAGTGATTTAATTTTGGAGAAGAGCTGTTATCATTTAAACTATAAACTAAATTTCTCCCAGCGTTAGCTTGGCTCACACCTAAGAATGACCAGGGGCACTTTGGAGGTTAAAGGCAGGATGGAGTTGGTTAGGTCAGATCCCTTTCACTGTCATCATTTCCTCACTGTTAAATTTTTCGCAAAGGCAGTTTAAGCTTCAGGAGGAGGTGGCATTTACTTTTCTTAATATGCTAAGGATCATCCCTCCCCAGCTTCTGAAAAACCAGTTTTCAACTAAGCCTCTTTGGTCTGAGACTCCAGGCTTTTGGCAAAGGGTTTAGAAAAGCTGCTCAGAGAATGCTGAGTGCCAAGAGAGCAGGGTTAGAGGGAAGGGCGCTGCACCAAGCTGGGATTCCTGGGTTCTGGTCCGGCTCTGCAACTCATGAGCAAGTGCCAACTCCCAGGCCCCTTCCTGGTCTGTGAAATTCGGGTGATTAGAGAACTGGTCAGAAGCTCCCCAAACTCTCCTCTAGCTTGCAAAGTCTAGCTTCCTTTGCGTTCCAGTCCCCGCACCAACCCGGGCTGTACATCTGGACACCTAGAGGACACAACAGGATTCATCTGACTCATGTTACGGTAACAGGATGCGTTTCGTGCTGCTCTCTAGACCTGGAAAAAAACATGAGTGCCAAGCGTGGACCAGTCTGAGAGCGTTTCCTGTTTCTCCGAAAGCTGACTGGCTGTCAGCATCCCGGGACGGTGTGTGCCAAAAAAGGCAGCATCTCCTAGTGCGCCCCGACCTCCGGTCGCCCCTCTTCCTTCTAGGACTGGGTGTGGCCCCTGGTCCGCTTATTGGCTTCTGCCCAGGAGCTGAGAAGTGTCATCCCTGCCCTACCATGGGTGGAGCTGGTGCGGAAGGAGGGTCCTCCCCGCAGCCCGGCCGCACCTGCAGGGCCGTGTGCCCAGGTACCCCCGCACCCGGCTTGGTACAGCAGTGGTCTCAGTCGGATCCATGATGGACATATGATCCCCGGTGCCTCCGGAGGCCTCACCTGGGGAGGAATGTGCTTGGCACATCCATAGGTCTGAAACGGGGGTTTGCGGCGAGGCCTGCTCCCAGAATGTATTCATTCACACTGCCAGACTCCGGGCCCATCAGTTCCTTCAAATCCACTGAGCTGGGATCTTCCAGGCCCCGAGACCCCGGCACGGAGGGTGGCGTTCATGGCGGCCTTTTTGACGGGATCAGGTGGGGTGAGGAGAGGGTCTGAGATTCTTTTTGTGCACATCGCCAGCGTGACGGGCAGGAAGGAGTCCGCTGTCACACGCATGCGGTGGGTATTTGGAGAGAGTTTAACAAAGGAACCGTTTACAAAGCCCAGGGCCCAGCGGGGGGCAGCCACGAAGGTTAGTGCTGCATCCCGGGCGCGCGGCAGCTGCCCCGACCCTGCCCGGCCCTGGCGGGAGCCTGAACCCAGAAGCGACCCAGTGAGAGAAAGAAAGAGGAGTGGCAGCGCCAGCGCGGTGCGGCCCTCAGGTGACCCGCAACGCCCGTGAAGAGCCCGCAGGGAGTCCAGGAAACAAACCCCGACCTCGGCTCGCCCTCCGCCGCCCATCTCCGCCGCGTTTTCCCCGGGGCTGAGCCCAATCAGGATCCCAGGGCCAGAGCCGCAGCGCCGCTGTCCCCAAGATGTAGCCAGAGGGACAAATGTCTGGCACAGCTAGCTGATGTTTAAGTGGTTTTCCTTTGTCTTTGCAATTTAGAGATAACCGTATGAAAAATAGCTGCATTCCGATATCTCAAGAGTTAAAAAAATCTCACCCCAGCCGTCCTGCCCCGCGCTGGGTTTGCGGGCTTCTTTCTGGCAGAGTCTGGGCGGGCGTCCCCAGGCATTTGCTCTCCTGCCCCCGCGGTCACCCAGGAGGCCTGGGCAGCCCAGCCCCTCTGTCCAGGAAAGCCCCTGGAGTGGGTGCAAGCTCTGAATCACATGTTCCACCCTGACACCCCTTAGAAATTTAAGCTGCCTGTCATTGATCTTTCTCCGGGCCACTTTTGTACACAGTTCCAGCTGAAGGAAGGCACCAGTAGCTGCACATTGCTTAAAAATGAGACTATTCACCTCTCTGGGGTGAGGGGAGAAACAAAAGAAAAAGAAATGGGAATAAACACACTTCGCATCCCAACATCATAAAATATTACAAAGAGTTTTGCTTTTACAAAATCAAATAAACTACCCACAAGTGTACCTACCAAGTAAAAGTCCACCTTTGTTTGTAGGCGGAGGAATGAGGAAACAGACTGGGGACACTTGGACTCATTTCCAGAGCATAGCTTTAGGGACCAGCCTCAGGGTGGTTGTAAAGATCACATTCAGAACAACGAGCTCTTCCTAGATGTCAAGTCACTATGTGGGACTGCACCTCCAACCCCAAGGCTACCCACTAACCCCAAACCTCACCCACTAATGCTCAGCTGGGAGTGCAATGGGTTAAAATAAGTCAACCCAATGGAGTGCAGGGGCCCGGGGAGCTCCTCAGCCATGTGGAGTCCTGGTTTGCCCCCATGCCAGGCTGCTACAGGGAGGGCCCATTCATCCAAATGAACCCCTGAGCTGCCGGGGCAAGAGGATGAAAGGAGATGTGCCTCCCAGCAGGTTTCCAGGTTTGAGGGAGAAGCACAGATCCTGCCTCCATCCAGCCCAGAGGAGAAGAAGAAGGGTCCTCCTGGGGAAGAGGTGGCCTAACCCCCATGCAGGGCTGGGAGGAGGCGGGTGAGGGGGCTGGTGCGAAGCTGCAAGTTCCCTTTGCATACCAAAAGCTTCTAGTTGCAGCCGGATGTAGGGGAAAGTGCCGGGGGAGATAAGGGGCCCCAAGAGCAGAGCACCCCACCAAGGGAAGATAAAAATAGAAATACAGTTCTCCCCACCCCCACCCCAGCCAAAGAATGTGTGAAAAGCCACTCTGGAATGCCACAGAAGCAACCATGCAAATTAAACTCATTAAATGAAATAGTACAAGTGCAGGGCCTAGCACTAGCTTGCCACATGGTAGGTGCACAGTGAATGTTGCTCCCCTTACACACAGACACACAGACACACACACACACACAGCTGTGTCTGGCCCTACCACAAGCTGAAATGCACATCTACTTGGTATATTCATCCGGCTTCTCTTTGAGAGGCATGACCTCGGCTGCCCAAACTTGCAGGCCTTCCTGTAACTGGCCACAGCAATTCCAGCACAGAGCCCCTGGCGTGGAAAGGGCATGACAGGGCAGCCTCAGCCTCAGGTGTCAGCCCTGGTAGCTGGGTTCCAGGCACACATTCTGCTGCAAATTCTCCACGGGGGTGAAGGTTCTCCCAGAGCTGGCCCTTCTGACTCCAGGCACAGGGCCTGGGGCACCTTGTCACTTCTCCCTGCTTTCTGCCAACCAACCTCCCCCGCTCCACATTTGCAGACAGGTAGCCAGGCCCCTCCACCTCAGGCGCCCTGCAGGGTGGCCCTGGGATGTCAGGTCTGGGGTGGGCAAGGGGAGGCTGGAAGACAGTCTCCCAGTGATTCAACCTAGGCTGACCCCTCACTACAGAGTCAACCCCACCATTTGGATGTGGAGCTTCAGTCTCCTCCACCACACACTTGCACGAAGGGTTGGGAGACTGGGTATGGGGAAGGAAAGGGATAACGCTGAGGGCTGAGCCCTGGGGGTTAGTGCCAATCTGGATTTTGCAACAGAGCAGGCTGAGAGTGAGGACCATGTACAGAGAACCCACTGTGTGCTGGATCTATGCCAGGCCTTTGCATAGTCTCATTTCATCTTCACCACAACTTGGTCAGGTGGGTGTTCAAGACCCACTTTACGGATGAAGAGACTGAGGCCCACAGAGTTGAATTTAATTGCCAGAGTCACACAGCTATCTGAGAGGGGTGGCCTCTGGCTCCACTGGAGGTGCTGTGTTTTCTGACTGAGGGTTGGGGCTGGTGTGGATCTGGGTAAAAGGCTGTAGATGAACTTCTGGCTGCAGCCCAAGGAACCATGTGGGGCGAGGCTGGCTCGGTGAGCGTGCAGCGCTGTCACAGAGGGCTCGGGACTGTGGGCACCCTGCTGGCCAGTGGAGGGCTGTGGAAGAGGTTTGCACGGGCCTCGCTGTCCCCAAGGTCACCAGGCCTTCTCCCCTGGAGTAAGTGGGGGTCCCCAAGCCTTAGACCAGCGTGGATGATGACTTCTTTCTGCCTTCCCAGTTGATGCCCTTGGAAAAGCCCCTGCTTCCATCATGGGCCACAGAGTGCTGTGTAATTTCCTCTGTGGGTCAGCCCTCCACTGAAGGCTGTGACGGGGATATGACTCAGGCCTTGGCCTGCCACCGACAAGCCACCAGCTGCATGGATCCCAGCTGACTCGGTGGACACAGAAGCGGCGCCTAATGGCTTCTGCCATTTCTGCTTCATCCTACACTAGGAGAGGTGCGCCCACCGAGGGGATGGGCCAGGCAGATTGTGGGTCACACTGGACCCAGAGCATGTCAGGAACTGGGACCAGTTCTCGGTCTTCGCTGGGGAGAACCGTGACTGAGACAGACCCTCCACCAGGTCTGGAGCAAGTCAGCCAGTATCCTCCAGGCTCAAGAATCTCAGTGGCACCAGCAAGCTATTGGAGCTGGGCCTGCTCTCCCATCCACTCCTAGGTAAGAACATTTTCCACCTTCCCACAGGAAGTGACCCACAAGTGAATGTGCTCTTTTTGGAGAAAGGTGCTTTGCTTAGATAATTTAAAAAAAAAGAAACCAAACCCATTCGGTGGTTACTTCAAGCTGCCTTCCAGGAATTCACCATGGATATACAGGGCCTTGAAAGGCCTCAGCTGACAGCAGGCCTTTGGAAAACAAGAAAGGTCATCTTTGGATCCCTTGTTCTGAGCTGACAGTGGCCTCCCCCTCAGGGTGGGGAAGCACAGGCCGGGGCACCAGTCATACTTCTGGGCAGTTTGGAGTCATGTGTTCTGTGTCACCAAGGCCGTGACTCACCCCTGTGCTTGCCGAAGCTCATTCACAAAGGGGCGAAACTGCTCTACAAGCTCTTTTCCGAGTGAGGCTACCCACCTCCCAGAGGGGACACCGGGCCACACAGGAGGTGGGCCTGGCCCTCCCGGGTTCAAGCCATCCAGGCAGGGGCCCCTTAGGGCCAGAACCAGGAGAGTTCAGTTCTGTGTCCCCACCCCTTAGGACTTCAATAAATTCTGTTAGATGAATGGACGAACAACAGAAGAAATGAAGCTGGCACAAAACCCTAAAGCTCCTCCTTTTGATGTAGACGTTCCCTGTGTTCTTGCTCCTCGGGGAAGAGGAGAGATGCTTGTGTGACCCGTGGGAGGGAGGCTGGACCTCCTCAGAGTGAGCCTACAGCAGCTGAGGGCACAGAAGTCACATGCCCAGGGCTGGCTCTCCCTCCACATCCCTCTAAGAAGGTGGGAGCTGTCCTGGAATCCTTTGAGGGGGTAGGACCACTCAGTGTCCGGGCTATTTCTGGAATTACAGACAGCTCATGTTGGTTGAGATCCTCAAAGGAGTTTCATTTATTTATTTATTTATTTATTTATTTATTTATTTATTGAGACAGAGTCTCACTATGTTGCCCAGGATGTCTCGAACTCTTGGCTTCAAGTGATCCTCCCACCTCAGCCTCCCAAAGTGCTGGGATTACAGGCATGAGCCACTATGCCTGGCTCAAAATAGTTTTTTATTTATTTTTAATCTTTATTCATTTATTTTTTGAGACAGAGTCTTGCTCTGTCATCCAGGCTGGAGTGCAGTGGCGCGATCTTGGCTCATTGCAACCTCTGCCTCCCGAGTTCAAACGATCCTTGTGCCTCAGCCTCTGAGTAGCTGGGACTACGGTCGTGCACCATCACACCTGGCTTTTTTTTTTTTTTTTTTTTTTTGAGACAGAATCTCGCTCTGGCATCCAGGCTAGAGTGCAGTGGCTCGATCTTGGCTCAGTGCAACCTCTGCCTCCCAGGTTCAAGCAATTCATGTGCCTCAGCCTCCCAAGTAGCTGGGATTTTAGGCGTCTGTCTCCACACCCAGCTAATTTTTGTATTTTTAGTAGAGACAGGGTTTCACCATGTTGGCCAGGTTGGTCTCAAACTCCTGACCTCAGGTGATCCGCCACCTCGGCCTTCCAAAGTGCTGGTATAACAGGTGTGAGCCACCACACCCGGCTAAAAGAGTTTTTTTTTTTTTTAATTATTGTTATTATTATTGTGCTCCTTACAACAACAAAGACCAGGTGACAGATGCTGAGAACCCAGTCTAGACTGGTGCAGTCAGGCCGGAAGGAGTGAGCAGCCACTTGTGGGCCTCGGTCAGGCTGTCCTGACAGAGTAGACAGAGTAGGTGGCTATCCATGCTGCAGGTTCCGCCACCCTACAGCATCTCCTCCCTGCCTGGGAATCCCATGTTTAGTTGCTCCTGTAGGTTGGACAACCATGGTTGGGGCAGCTGTCACCCAGAGATTGTGGGGACAGTTCTGGGCTTGCCTAAGGGCTCTGGAATCTGGAATCTGGACCACATAGTACAGCAAGATAAACAGTACACAGCTCATCCTTGAGCATATCTAAAATTCCAAAATGATTCCAGAATTAATGAGACCTCCTGGGTACCCAGTATTTAAAGGCTTAACTGGGATAGCACTCTGCCCCACCCCCCATCCCACCTGCCCCACCTCGCGCAAGACACATTCAGTCCTCCATAGAGACACCTCCCTTAATGCTAAGGAGCTCACTTGGCTCAGGCTTCTGGAGTGCGGAAACGGAGGCTTTCTCCATCGAGACTCATCATCCTGGAATTCTTTACTTCTCTCTCCTGATTGGGGTTTTTGTTTTCTATATTTCCTATTTTTTCACTTTTTCTTTTTCACAGTCTTTTTTTTTCTTGAACTATTTCTCCTTTTATTTCTTTGTCTTCTCCTTAGTAAGTCAAATTGCCTAATTGTCAACCTGGCAGGTGGGGACTGGAACCCAGGGAGGATGTAGCACCGGACAGAGGCTTCCAATGGAGGCAACAGCTTGGTCCACCCCCATGGCAGCAGATCCATGCATCTCCCTGGACCTTCCGTGTCTGAGCGTCCATCTGGGAGCCTCCACCAAGGGGCATGAGAGAACAGAAGCAGAGGAAGACACTGAGGGTTCACTTCCTAAGAGAGAAAAGGGTAACGAGAATGACATAACAGTTTTGTGAGGCTGATCACACTAATGGCCAAAACACTGAAGCTGAGTGGGTAAGCGATGCAGCAGGCACTAGTGCCAGCTGGAGAATCCAAGTTTGCCCTGCACTTAGGGCCGCACCATCCATGTGGCAGGATTTCTCATTCCTGGGGCCTTCCACAGACGTGCATTTTACCATATTCTCTAACCATAAACAAATGAAAACTCTCGTGGCATACAGCTTTCAAAGACCATTGTCTCGAAAAGGAAATTGGGACTGTATTTTCCCACAAGTTCAAGGAGTTTGGATTACTCAGAACGCCCTCTCAACATTCTTGTGAACATTTGAGAAATTCCCACTGCCTCCCGTTGCCCTCAGTGCAGGAAGCCAGGGATGTGCACACTCAGACAAGTGCTTCTGGGCTCACAGCAACTGCACAAACCGTTGCATAACTGCAAGCAGGGTGCGTGTGTGCGTGTGCAACTCTGTGTGTGCGTGCATGCACGTGTGTGCGGGTATGTCTGCATGTGTCCATATGCGTGTGCGTATGTGTGCGTGTGTCCATGTGCGTGCGTGTGTGCATGCGTGTGTGCCTGTGCGTGTGTGTGCCTGTGTATGTGTGTGTGTGTGTGTGTTACTTTGCTTGATAATGAAAGGAAATGCAAATAAAGAAGTACTGGCTTCTGGTAAATTTATGCCTAAAGGTTACTTCATTCCAAATCTTTCTAGACCACACACCTCCTCAAAATTCCTCCCCAGTTTTTTTTTTCCAGGAGCTTATTTCCCAGAGTGGTGTTCCAGGATTGCTGCAGGACATGTGACAATGGAATTACTTCTATGAGAGCCCGATTTTGGGGCTCAAAATTGTCCTCAAGCCCAGAGATGGATGCAGGGACTCTCCAAGGTAGAAGGGCCTTCTGGCTACCAGCCACCCATGCAAAGTGAAACTCCAGGCACCAAAAAGACATGGGGAGTCTTGGCAAATACTGAAGCCACTGCTGGAAAAGAAGGAAGGCCCCACTGAGCCTGCCCTCACAATTGCATGGAGACAGAGGTTCACCTTGGACCCCCACCACCATGCAGGATGAGCCCGTGGGAAGCTAAATGTGCCAGGGGAGATATTTGTGCCCTGCTAACCAATGGCCTGCCAGAAGCCCAAAAAGTGCCTGCAGTTATCCAGGAGGGAGCAGTGACAGGAAAGCAGAGAATTCTGGAAGATAAGGTTTCCCAGCATCATCTACCTGGGTGAATGTTGTTGGCAGGTAGACATCTGTCTCAATTTCTTTTTTTTTTTTTTTTTTTTTGAGATGGAATCTCGCTCTGTCGCCCAGGCTGGAGTGCAGTGGCGCAATCTCGGCTCACTGCAAGCTCCGCGTCCCAGGTTCACGCCATTCTCCTGCCTCAGCCTCTCCGAGTAGCTGGGACTACAGGCATCTGTCTCAATTTCTAAAGAACAATCTGATTTTCTAAAAAAGGAGAAAGAAGGGAAGGAGGGAAGAAGGAAGGAAGGGGAAAAAAAGAGAAAAGTAAAGAAAAAATAAAAGAAGCCCGGGCGCGGTGGTTCATGCCTGTAATCCTAGAACTTTGGGAGGCTGAGGTGGGCAGATCACCTGAGGTCAGGAATTCGAGACCAGCCTGACCAACACGGTGAAACCCCGTCCCTACCAAAAATACAAAAAAAAAATTAGCTGGCTGTTGTGGCACGTGCCTGTAATCCTAGCTACTCAGGAGGCTGAGGCAGGAGAATCGCTTGAACCCGGGAGGTGGAGGTTGCGGTGAGCCAAGATTGCACCATTGCACTCCAGCCTGGGTGACAAGAGCAAAACTCCGTCTCAAAAAAAAAAAAGAAAGAAAAAATAAAAGAAAAGGAGATATAAAAGTTCTAGATCTGTGCTGTTCACTGCCCACATAATGCTAGTGGGCACCGAAATGTGGATGGTCTAAAATGGGATTCACTGTAAATGTAAAATAGACACTGGGTTTCAAAGGCTCAGTGAGGAAAAGGGACTGTAAAATAAGTAACAGTCATTGTCATCAATTACATGTTGAAATAATCTTTTAATTATTTTTTATTAAACAAAATAGATTAGAATTCATTTCACCTGCTTTTATTTTTCATTTTTTGAGAGAGAGTCTCACTCTGTCGCCCAGGCTGGAGTGCAGTAGCATGACCTTGGCTCACTGCAACCTCTATCTCCTGGGTTCAGGCAATTCTCCTGCCTCAGCCTCCCCAGTAGCTGAGATTGTAGGCGCCTGCCACCACACCTGGCTAATTTTTGTATTTTAGTAGAGGCAGGGTTTTACCATGTTGGTCAGGCTGGTCTCGAACTCCTGACCTTAGGTGATCCACCAATCTCAGACTCCCAAAGTGATGGGATTATAGGCGTGAGCCACTGAGCCCGGCCCGTTTCACCTATTTTTTAAAAATGTGGCCACTAGAACGCTGCCAGCTCCATCTGCGCCTGCCCTCTATATACAAGGCAGGGCCGCTTCAGGTGGTAACTTTGGGATGACAGCCCTGGTCCCAGCCCCACTTCAACTTCCCACCAAATCATGAAGGTCTCTTGCTCAGCCCCCTTTCCCGGAACGGGGCTGGAAATAAACTAGCCCAGGTGTGTGGGTGTCTAGATTTTTGGGTTCTCCAGATAAAATACAAGCATCTCCCTGAAAAACCCTTTTGTTTTTTTAAAAAAAATAGAGATGAGGTCTCCCTATGTTGCCCAGGCTGGTCTTAAATTCCTGGCCTCAAGGGATTCACCTGGCTCAGCCTCTCAAAGTGCTGGGATTACAGGTGTGAGCCATCATGCCCGGCCCTGTTTTGCTGTTTAAGCAGCTATTTTCTGAGTGCTGCTCGACCTTTTAAAATCCTGCACTTCACAGAAAGGTACGAAGGGGCTTTCTTGCACTCACTTGCGATAGTCATATGGGTGGCCATGTGATAGAAAGGGAAACTTTGAATAGGATGTATGAGTTGTGGGAGGGTTTTCGTTAGGCATCAATGGAGACTGAGTCCTGGATAGACGCGATTCAAGTTTGAATCCAGGTTCACTGGTCCTTAGGAGACTTTTTAAAGTGGTGCTACAAAACATCACAGCAACAGTCACAGAACAGTTTTTCTTTTTCTTTTTCTTTTTTTTTTGAGACAGGGTCTCACTCAGTTGTCCGGGCTAGAATGCAGTGACGTAATCTCAGCTCGCTGCAACTTCTGCCCCCAAGGCTCAAGCGATCCTCACATGTCAGCCTCCTGAGTAGCTGGAACTAATAACATTTTTCCCATCAGGTGTTTAGCATCACAGACCTCTCTCTCTGTGTGTGTGAGTGTGTGTGTGTATGTGTGTGTGTGTGTATTCACACACAAACATATTGTATTAGTCCATTCCTACATTGCTATAAAGAACTACCTGAGGCTGGGCGTGGTGGCTCACACCTGCAATCCCAGCACTTTGGGAGGCCGAGGCGAGCAGATCACCTGAGGACAGGAGTTCGAGACCAGCCTGGCCAACATGGTGAAACCCATCTCTACTAAAAATACAAAAGTTAGCCAGGCTTGATGGCAGATGCCTGTAATCCCAGCTACTCAGGAGGCTGAGGCAGGAGACTCACTTGAACCTGGGAGGTGGAGGTTGCAGTGAGCCAAGATCTCACCACAGCACTCCAGCCTGGGCAACAGACTGAATGTGACTCCGTCTAAAAAAAAGAAGAAGAAGAAGAACTACCTGAGACTGGGTAATTTATGAAGAAAAGAGGTTTAATTAACTCTCAGGCTTAACAAGAAGCATGACTGGGAGGCCTCAGGAAACTTACAATCATGGTGGAAGGTGAAGGGGAATCAAGCACCTTCTTCACATGGTGGCAGGAGAAAGAGAGAGAGAAGGGGGAAGCGCCACGCACTTTCAAACCATCAGATTTCGGATAGAACTCATATCACGAGAACAGCAAGGGGGAAATCCAGCCCCATGATCCAATCACCTCCCACCAGGCTCCTCTGTGACACGTGGGGATTACAATTCGACATGAGATTTGGGTGGGGAGACAGAGCCAAACCAGATCACACGTATGTTTATATATTTAATATGTTAAAATATATTACTGAGTATATTATATTAAATATGATATAAAATTATATATAATATATAAAACTGTATTATATTTAATGTAATATTATATATATATATATATATATATATATATATTCCGAAAATGCCAGGACATTGTTTTGAGCATTTCTGAACTTTGCGTGCATTTCTGTTTATAAATTGTTCTGCACAGAAGATATGCCTGTTTTACTCTATTGCTGTGCCCCTTTGACATACCACATCAATGTCTTTATTTGTTGAGCAGTTTTTCTTACCTTCTGGCACTACAAGATACCCCAGGCTCATCTTGTGTATTTTCTGCTCCAGTCCTTGAATTAGCCATTTCTCAAAGGAGACTGGTACCTTTGGAGAATGGTATTGCTAACCCAAGATCTGGGTGCTAGATGTGCTCATTGCTACTAGAGTGCCATTTCTCAGCCTCTTGGGTGACGGAGTAAAGAAATACATATGCATTTACTAACATGTGTATACACATAACTACACATGTTTCTATATGTAGCCATTTTTGTCCTTATACATGTATATTTTTGAGACAGGGTCTCACTCTGTCACCCAGACTGGAGTGCAGTGGCACAATCTTGGCTCACTGCAGCCTCAACCTATTGGAGTCAAGCGATCCTCCCACCTCAGCCTCCTGAGTAGCTGGGTCCAGTGCCACCAAACCTGGCTAATTTTTATATTTTCAGTAGAGACAGGGTTTCACCATGTTGCCCAAGCTGGTCTCGGACTCCTGGGCTCAAGCGATCTGCCCACCTCGGCCACCCAAAGTGTTGGGATTACAGGTGTGAGCCACCCTGCCCAGCCTCATTTTTGTCTCTATTAAGCTAAACATGAGTTCTTACCAAGGCCTCCACGTCTAATTCATTATCACGTGGACCCTTCCAGCCTCCTTCTGTTGCTTATCTTTCTTACTCCAACTCTGCATGTATTTCTAAATCCTTATTCCAGGGAGGGCTACACCCCTATTGAAGAACTTTCTTTCCAGAAGTATTTTGTTTGTGATGAGGAAAAAAAAAAAACATTGTGCTTAATTTCTATCAATGGAAAGAGAAAATGTCATCAAATTTTACAAACAACTAGAAATGTCCTTAAGGTTGTCATTGGAATCTGTTATTATTAGAACACAGCAGTCTATATGGGTCACTAAAGCACACGAGTTATGTGCTTTTGGTCCACGGCCTGGCTGACTTTGCTCCCAGCATCTCTTTCCTGGTGCTGAGTGGTAGAGGCTCTGAACCAGAACCTACAGGAGGGGCCTGAACACATTTGTCCACCCTCCAAAGTCACATGCGCCTCAGTGTCTTCCTAGAACTGTGTCTCGGAGACGCTGGGCTCCACCTGCTGTGGTCAGTGATGCCGGCCACCTCATTTGCTGATGCCGACAGCATCAGCAAAGCTCAACGTGAATTCACATCAGTGTGAGGACGTCCCACAGAAGAGCCCAGTACTGGCTGGAGAGTGGTTCCTCTGTGTCTTCCCAGCCTGGCTTCCTACCCTCCAGGAGGATGTGCATCTCCTCCCGATGCCGACATGGGCAATGAGCATTTCCCTCTCTTCTCAGGCTCCTGCTCATGTAAGCATTGGCCTTACCAGTGTGGGATTCTTCATCCAAGCCGACACAGCCTGTCTGTGACAGCTTATGTTTAATCACACAAGTCATAATAATTGGAACACTTATTTCAAGCATTTTGCTTCTATCAATTTATTTAATCTTCACAACAAGCCTATATTAGCTCTGTTTTTGTAGAAAAAGAGTAAGGCACATTCAGGTTTATTTATTTTTTTCTTTACTTCTTACACACCTAGTAACTAATGAAGCTAGGGTCTACACGGAACACCATGACCGTGCATACTGCCGCTAAGTAATGCATGAATGCACGTTGATTGTTTAAAAACAAAGATAGACCGGGCGCAGCGGCTCAAGCCTGTAATCCCAACACTTTGGGAGGCTGAGGCAGGTGGATCCCTTGAGCCTAGGAGTTCGAGACCAGCCTGGGCAACATAGTGAGACTTCATCTCTACAAAAAATACATAGCCAGGCATAGTGGTGTGCGCCTGTAGTTCCAGCTACTTGGGGACTGAGGTGGGAGGATCACTTGAGCCCAGGAGGTTGAGGCTGCAGTGAGCCATGATCATGCCACTACACTCCAGCCTGTGTGACAGAGCTCAGATCTTGTCTCAAAGAAATGAAACACAAATAAATAAGATGAAATTAAAAATCCAACACAGAAATATATGGAGTAAAATTTATAATCCCTCTTTATCACCTCCTTCCAATTCTCCTTTCCCCTTCGAGGTAACTATTCTTCATTGTGTGTGTATCTCCTTCCAGACCTGTTTTTTCTTCTTACATTGTTTCATGGATTTATTTTTTTAGAAATAGAGAGATGGGGTCTTGCTATATTGCCCTAGCTGGTCTAGAACTCCTGGTCTCAAGCAATCCTCCCACCTGAGCCTCCCAAAATGTTGGAATTACAAGCATGAGCCACTGCACCCAGACCCCAGACCTGTTTCTATGAATGATATAGACTTAGCATTTGGGAGAGACTTTAAATACATATTTTATATATATATATATATATATATATATATTTGTACTAATGTGTCATATTTTGACTTGTTAATTTCACTTGTCAGTGTGTCTTAGAGATATTCCATGTCACTGTATATAAATCTACCTCAGTCTCTTAAGGGTTCCACAGTGTGCATACACTGTAAGTTATTTATGCAGTCTCTAATTGATAGCTAAGTTGTTTCCAGCATTTTACTAGATAATCAACACCTTGGCGAACATCCTTGCATATGCCTTGTGTGACAATGTCAGAGGGTGGATTCCCAGAAATAGAATTTTTGAATCACAGTGAATCCACATTTGACATGTTATTACTAATTGTTCTCCAAATGTTTGGGCTGATTTTCACTCCTCTATGACACGTGGGGAGCTTGAGAACGCCTGTTTTCCCACACCCTCACTAACACTGAATAGTAGCAATCCTTAACATTTTTGCTAATCTGATAAGTGCAAAATGGGATCTCCTTGTTTGAATGTGAATTGGTTCTTTTTGAATTTGTGATTTTAGTTTCCTCATTACTCATATGTTACTGGGCTTTGAATTTCTTTTTCAGTCTTGTGCTATCATTTGCATCTTTCTTCATAATAATCTAAAATTATCTTTAAAACTCTTTGTTGATTTCACCTTTGAGCTTAGGTGGATTTTGTTGAGAAATAGGAGTTTCCATTTCTGGAGCAGTATGGGTCTATCTGGAGTCGTTGTCATGATCCCTGTGGTACCTGGCAGGGTGACAACAACACAGCCAGTGACAAGAGGGCTGATTCTCTGCCTCTCCCTACAGACACCTCCTTCTTGGTCCCTCCCAGCCCCACCTGGAGCCTCCCAAGTGCTCCTTCCTTAAGGATAAACTGTTCTAGAACACGTCAGTCTTTGGAAACTTGTGGACTTTTGTCACAGCCTCTAGGGTGGCTATGACAGCCCCTGATGTCTAAGGCTGTCCACATGGAAAGTGTCAATTCCCCACACAAACCTGCCCCCAGCCCTGGCTCTGGACCTGCAGAAGAGCTTGCTGTGCCTTCCTCCCACTGTGTGTCTTCTACCGCTTATTCCCATCCCTTTTGTTCCATCAGAAAGATAGAACAGCCACAGATGCTAACCCTTTCAAATAGCACCACGTCACTCCATGAGAATAGAGAGATACAGATTTTAGAGACTGGGTCTTGCTCAGTCACCCATGCTGGAGTGCCAGTGGTGTGATCTTGGCTCCTTGCAGCCTCCAACTCCTGGGCTCAAATGATCCTCCCACCTCAGCCTCTCAAGTAGCTAGGACTACAGGCATGTACCACCATGCTGGGCCGTTCTTTTTTTTTTTTTTTTTTTTTTTTTTTTTTGAGACAGGGTCTCGCTCTGTTGCCCAGGCTGGAGTACAGTGGCGCAATCTTGGCTCACTGCAACCTCTGCCTCCCGGGTTCAAACGATTCTTGTGTCTCAGTCTCCCGAGTAGCTGGGACTACAGGCGCGCACACCACACCCGGCTTATTTTTGTATTTTTTGCAGACGGAGTTTCGCCATGTTGGCCAGGCTGGTCTCAAACTCCTGACCTCAAGTGATTCCCCCATCTCGGCCTCCCAAAGTGCTGAGATTACAGGCGTGAGCCACTGCGCCCAGCCTGTTTTTTTTTTTAGAGACAGGATCTCATTCTGTTGCCAGGCTTGTCTGGAACTCCTAGGCTCAAGCACTCCTCCTGTTTTAGCCTCCCAGAATGCTTCAGATTACAGTCATGAGCTATTACACCCAGCCTAGGTATAGATTTTTTAACCTCTGAGATCTTTTAGAAATGTTTGTGTATGCCGGGCGCAGTGGCTCACGTCTGCAGTCCCAGCACTTTAGGAGGCCAAGGCAGGTGGGATCACTTGAGGTCAGGAGTTCGAGACTAGCCTGGCCAAAATGGTGAAACACCGGCTCTACCAAAAATACAAAAATTAGCCAGGTGTGGTGGCATGCGCCTGTAATCCCAGCTACTCAGGAGGCTGAGGGAGGAGAATTGCTTGAACCTGGGAGGCGGAGGTTGCAGTGAGCAGAGATTATGCCACTGTACTCCAGCCTGGGTGACAGAGCGAGTCTCAAAAAAAAAAAAAAAGAAAAAGAAAAAAGAAGGGCCAGTCGCGGTGGCTCACGCCTATAATCCCAGCACTTTGGGAAGCTGAGGCGGGTGGATCACCTGAGGCCAGGGGTTTGAGACCAGCCTGGCCAATATGGTGAAACCCCATTTCTACTAAAAATACAAAAATTAGCTGGATGTGGTGGCACGCGCCTGTGGTCCCAGCTACTCAGGAGGCTGAGGCAGGAGAATTGCTTGAACCTGGGAGGTGGAGGTTGCAGTGAGCCAAGATCATGCCACTGCACTCCAGCCTGGGCAACAAGAATGAAACTCCATCTCAAGAAAAAAAAAAAAAAAAAAAACAAGAGAGAGAAAGAAAGAGACAGGTTCTGTTTCAAAGCCCCCTGCACTGCACCTAAAGGAGTCTCAGCTGTTAACACCTATGTCTCCCTACCTTCTGTGATATTGACTAGGCTACTATTTTTTTTTTTTTTTTTTTTTTTGAGACAGGGTCTCGCTCTATCACCCAGGCTGGAGTGCAGTGGCACAATCTCAGCTCACTGCAACCTCTACCTCCCAGGTTCAAGCAATTCTCCTGCCTCAGCCTCCTGAGTAGCTGGGACTAGAGGCATGCACCACCACACCCAGCTAATTCTTTTAATTCTTTTGTATTTTTTGTAGAGATGAGGTTTCACCATGTGACCCAGGCTGGTTTCGAACACTTGAGCTCAAGTGATCCTCCCTTCTTGGCCTCCCAAAGTGCTAGGATTACAGGCATGAGCCAACACACCCGGCCTGCACTCATTTCTTAATCAAGGAAAAATGAATATAAAAGGAGTCTTGGGAAATCTAGGAAGCTCATTACAGGAATTCCTCATAGAGGTGACTCAGCACTTCATTTCACAAGGAGAACCAGAAGTGTCGCAAACACAGTGTTCTTCCCTTTAAAGAGGCAGATCGAACCAGGATGTCCCTGCGTAACTCTCTGCAGGAGACCCGGGCTCAGTTACAAGAGACTCTGGGTTGGCAGAAACAGTGCTTCCACTTTTTCAGAAGTGACTGGGTCTGGAATGGCTGAATTACATGACGTGCTTCTGCGAAAGGATGGCAGACTAGCTGGGGCCAGGTAGCCAGGGCTACCTGAAACACCAGGAAATAACTATTAGTTCACCTGATGAACCAGAAGCAATAGTGCTAACAGAAAATTTGCCTCCAAATATGTCATAAAATCCCAGCCAAACTTTTGCACACAGCATGCTCAATGGCATCCTAGTTTTTAAATTAATATTCATTATTAATTTAATATTAATATTCATTTGAGCTTATAAATGTATGTAAAATGTATATGAACACTAACTATAGTCAAGAAATTGAAAGGATGGAATGTCTTTATAGTAGCTTGTTTTGCCAAATTACCTAAGGGTTTTTTTGTTTGTTTGTTTTTGATGCGGAGTCTTGCTCTCTCGCCAGGCTGGAGTGCAGTGGCATAATCTTGGCTCACTACAACCTCTGCCTCCCGGGTTCAAGCAATTCTCCTGCCTCAGCCTCCCAAGTAGCTGGGACTACAGATGCACGCCACCACGCCCAGCTAATTTTTGTATTTTTAGTGGAGCCGGAGTTTCACCATGTTGGCCAGGCTGGTCTCGAACTCTTGACCTCGTGATCTGCCCACCTCGGCCTCCCAAAGTGCTGGGATTACAGGTGTGAGCCACTGCGCCCGCCAAGTTTTGTTTTTTTTTTTTAAATACTTTCCAGGGCAGGTGAGGTGGCTCACACCTGTAATCCCAGCACTTTGAGAGGCCAAGGCAGGCGGATCATGTGAGGTCAGGAATTCGAGACAAGTCTGGCCAACATGGTGAAACCCCATCTCTACTAAAAATGCAAAAATTAGCTGGGCATGGTAGCACATGTCTGTAATCTCAGCTACTGGGGAGGCTGAGGTAGGAGAATCACTTGAACCTGAAAGGCAGAGGTTGCACTGAGTGGAGATCATGTCATTGCACTCCAGCCTGGGGAACAAAGAGCAACACTTCATCTCACAAAAAAAAAGGGGGGGGGGGTACTTTCCCAGATGTCATACCTTCCTTACCAGTGCTGTAATTTTCCTAATTTCACACATGCCTCACATATGGTATATTTCAGCCAGTGAGAGCTCAACCAACTGCAGAACATCCAGCACTGCATGTCACATCGTGTCACCACTTGCTGAGGGCAAGCCCGGCATGATTTGGTCTGAAACTGACTTGAAGAGCTGAGAGTTCAAGACTTGTCACTGGGTCCCAAAAAGGCCCTGTGAGCCTGGAGGCAGAACCCAGTCCTGTCTCAACCACCAAGCTCAGGACTGGGGGCTTTCCTGAGGATAGAGTCACACATGCGCGCACGCGCGCGCGCACACACACACACACACACACACACTCATTCCGTTTGATGGTGGAGTGCCTTCCTTATGGAGAGACACTTTTCAATAAAAAGAAGATGTAGGTCGCTTCTCCTGCAAGCTGCACTGGCCTTCCGCTAGCCCCAGAACCTCTCCTATCCAGGCAGTCCTTCTCCGGGCTGGGAGTCACCAGCACTGTTCTTAAGAGCTCCCTGGCACTACTTTCCCCAACGACTGGAAGTTCTTGACAACAGGAGCTATGAGTGGCTTTTTGAAGTTTCTTACAGCACTTTTAAAGAAATATATACTTTAAAAAGTAACCCAATGAGCAGCAGACACTTTATATAATTTTAAAATAGCTTCTAATCCTGGTTTGTGGTATAGGCACGCATTTTTACAGTCTCGATTACGATGAACATCTTCCTTTGTATTTTAATTTCTGCCTTAGCATCCTACTGCGTCCACATTCCCATGTGTTTCAGTTACCTATTGCTGTGTAATAAACCACCCAAAAACTCAGTGGCTTAAAACAATCTTGATTGTTTCTCATGATCCTATGGGTTGGCAGGGAGGTTCTTTGGCTTCACGAGTATTGCTCATGTGCCTGCACTGAGCTGGGGGCTCAGCTGGGCCCCTCTGTCCTTCTTCTTGTGCTGGCTAGCCAGGACTTCCTTACCGCACGGCAACCGGGCTTGGAGGGAGTGCTCTGAGAGAGCAGACATAAGGTGCAAGCGCTTATCAAGGCTCATCTTGTGTCATGCCTCCGAAGAGTCCCATTGGCCAAAGCCAGTCACATGGCCAAGGCCAGCCTGACCAACCTGGTGAAACCCTGTCTCTACTGAAAATACAAAAAAATGAGTCGGGCTTGGTGGCTCATGCCTGTAATCCCAGCTACTTGGGAGGCTGAGGCAGGAGAATCCCTGGAACCCAGGAGGAGGAAGTTGCAGTGAGCCGAGATCATGCCACTGCACTCCAACCGGGGTGACAGAGTGAGACTCTGGAAGTTTTTGAGACTTCTCAAAAACAAACAAAACAAAACAAAACAAAAACTAGTGATGGCTGAAAAGATGCAAGCATAAGGACAAGATACAGAGGGGCTCTCTGTGAAGATGTGATGATTTAGGGAGTGAGGAGCTGCAGGAACATTTCCTTATGTGCAAATTTGGAAAGTAGCAAAGGTCTTGAAACATACCTGTCGTAATTGTCAGGAGGCTACTGAATTAATGCAACAAATCTTTTGCTGATATTAATAGAATTTAAATAAAAGGGGAAATTGGACTAGGTGCCATGGCACACACCTGTAATCCCAGCACTTTGGGAGGCTGAAGTGGGACGACTGCTTGAGCCTAGGAGTTCAAGATCAGCCTGGGCAACATGGCGAAACCCCGTCTCTTTTTAAAAAAAAATGCAAAAATTAGCCAAGCATAGTGGTGTGTGCCTATAGTCCTAGCTACTCAGGAAGCTGAGTCAGGTGGATCATTTGAGCCCAGGAGGTCGAGGCTGTGGTGGGCTGTGATCACACCACTGCACTCCAGCCTGGGCAACAGAATGAGACTCTATCTCAAACACACAAACAAATAAATATAAAGGGAAAATAATTCACCCAGGGGCACCTCTCACAGATTCTCTTTGTTCTTGTTTGTTTGTTGTTGTTTTAAAGAGTTGAGGTCTCTCTATGTTGCCCAGGCTGGTCTTGAACTCCTGGGCTCAAAGGATTCTCCCACCTCGGCCTCTCAAGTAGCTGGGACTACAGGATCATGCCACCTCGTCCAGCTCAGATTCCCTCTCTGAACACCCTCAAAGGAGCGAGCCACCTACCTGCCCTGCAGCTGCAGTCAGTAATTTCTTACAAGCCTGCCACTTGTGTCTTTGTCCCAATTCTGTGGTCATAGTCCTACATGATTTTATATAAGTATAAGCATAGAGTATGTACATTTTATATTCACATCTGTAATCCACCTGTAATCCCAGTACTTTGGGAGACCAAGATGGGAAAATCACTTGAGGCCAGGAGTTTGAAACCAGCCTGGGCAACATAGGAGACCCTATCTCTAATTTTAAAAATTTAGTTGGTTGGGAGGGGTGGCTCATGCATGTAATCCCAGCACTTTGGGAGGCCGAGGAGAGTGGATCACCTGAGGTCAGGAGTTCAAGACCAGCCTGGCCAACATGACGAAATCCCGTCTCTACTAAAAATACAAAAAATTGGCCGGGTGTGTTGGCAGGCACCTGTAATCCCAGCTACTCGGGAGGCTGAGGCAGGAGAATCGCTTGAATCCAGGTGGTGGAGGTTGCAGTGAGCTGAGATAGCACCATTGCCCTCCAGCCTGGGCAACAAGAGTGAAACTCTGTCTCGAAAAAAAAAAAAAAGTAGCCAAGCGTGGTGCTATGCACCTGTAGTCCCAGCTACTCAAGAGGCTGAGGTGGAAGGATCACTTGAACCCAGGAGTTCCAGGCTGCAGTGAGCTATGATCATACCACTGCACTCTAGCCAGGGCAACAGAGCAAGACTCTGTCTCTTAAAAAAGAAAAAGAAAGAAAGAAAAGAAGAAGAAAAAGCATCATATACACCTTTCCTTCTCCTAGTCTGTGTTTGCTTAACTCTCTCCCTAATGGTGAGTATATGGGCTTTCCAAACTGCTGCTGTTGTAAATAGTGTTGCTGTGAAAATCTTTGCAGGTCTTTTATGTTGGATTATTTCCTTGAAGATATAGCCTCTAAAATGGGCCAGGGACTATAAATATATTTCTTGTTGCAAATTTCCAAACAGTTCCTAGATCCACCCCATCAGAATATACTCCAGATGGATCAGGCTTAGGTGTAAAAAAAATAAACCAAAAACCATAAAATCTGGGCTGGGCACAGTGGCTCATGCCTGTAATCCCAGCAGTTTGGGAGGCCAAAGCGGGCGGATCACTTGAGGTCAGGAGTTTGAGACCAGTGTGGCCAACATGGTAAAACCTCGTCTCTACTAAAAATACAAAAATTAGCCAGGCATGGTGGCGGGTGCCTGTAATCCCAGCTTCTCAGAAGGCTGAGGCAGGAGAATCGCTTGAACCTGGGAGGTGGAGGTTGCATAAGCTGAGATCGTGCCACTGCACTACAGCCTGGGCAACTGAGTGAGACTCAAAAAAGTGAGTCTAAAAAAAACCACTATAAAATCTAAAGACAAATGAAGGAAAATAAGCAGTGCAGTCATTAGAGACAAGAGGACTTTCTAATTATATAAGAAAAGATTGATAGATTTGATTATAAAACATTCTGAGCCACATTGAGCTAAGAAAAGACTATTCCCTATGGCAGTGAGGGAAACTGACCTGTAAGCAGAGGCCTCTGGCCTCTGCATTGCATTAAAGTGTAAACAATAAAATCTCTCAGGAATAACACAGGAGTAGGGTATACTATATGGAACAAAATATCCTCTGCTTGGAAAACAGCATAAGATGTCTGAGATGTACTATCATGACTAAATGTTTCAATTAAGTCAGATATTGTGATTATAAAGGTTTTATTTATTTATTTATTTATTTAGAGACAGGCTTTCGCTCTGTTGTCCAGGCTGGAGTGTAGTGGCATAATCATAGCTCACTGTAGCCTGGAACTCCTGGGCTCAAGTGATCCTCCCATCTCAGCCTCCCAAAGTGCTGGGATTACAGAGCCACCAAGCCCAGCATAAAGTTGTTAAAAATTAAAAGACTCAGCTGGGCGCAGTGGCTCATGCCTATAATCCCAGCACTTTGGAGGCAGAGGTGGGAGGATCACTTGAGGTCAGGAGTTTGAGACCAGCCTGGCCAACATGGTGAAACCTGTCCCTACTAAAAATACAAAAAATTAGCTGGGCATGGTGGCAGGCACCTGTAATTCCAGCTACTCAGGAGGCTGAGGCTGAGGCAGGAGAATCTCTTGAACCCGGGAGGTGTAGGTTGTGGTGAGCCAAGATCATGCCACTGCACTGCAGCCTGGGCAATAGAGTGAGACTCCATCTCAAAAAAAAAAAAAAAAATTAAAAGACTCTGGGCCAAGCACAGTAGCTCATTACCTGTAATTCCAGCACTTTGAGAGGCTGAGGTGGGAGAATCGCTTGGACCTGGGAATTCAAGACCAGCCTAGGCAACATGGTGAGATCCCATCTCTATGAAAAATTTAAAAAATTAGCCGGGCATGGTGGCACATGCCTGTAGCCCCAACTACTCAGGAGACTGAGGTGGAAGGATCACTTGAACCTGGGAGGTCGAGGCTACAGTGAGCCGTGACTTCACCACTGCACTCCAGCCTTGGCAACAAGAACAAGACTCTGTCTTGGGGGAAAACAAATGAAAGAAAAGGAAAGAAAATCTGGTAAAAGATATTGATAGACAAGATGACAAAGAGTTGAAATTCTTACTACATGATTAAATTCTAAAGAAAAATAATATTACTCCAAGATATGTAAAGAATGAGTAGAGAAATCACACATAAAAAAACCACAATTGATTATGAAACCACTGAAAAGATATAATCAGGTTGGGCGCAGTGGCTCACACCTGTAATCTCAGCACTTTGGGAGGTGGAGGCAGGTGGATCACATGAAGCCAGGAATTCGAGACCAGCCTGGCCAACCTGGTGAAACTCCATCTCTACTAAAAATACAAAAATTAGCTGGGTGTGGTTGTGGGCGCCTGTAATCCCAGCTACTCAGGAGGCTGAGGCAGGAGAATCGCTTGAACCCAGGAGGCGGAGCTTGCAGGGAGCCGAGATTGTGCCACTGCACTCTAGCCTGAGCGACAGAGCGAGACTGTGTCTCAAAAACGACAACAACAACAACAAAAAATAAATGACAATATATAATCAAAGAAATACACACTTAAAATAAGATACATTTTCTATCTATCAGATTAGCTGACTTTAACAATGTATAGCATCCAGAGCTACAGAAAGTGCTGTTGTAGAAGACGTGTCCTCACTAAGCCACTGCTGGGAGAAGGGAGACTCGCTTGCTTGTGTAAAGTGAACCGATTTCTCAATGTGTGAAAGGAACCTTAGCAACCTCATGCCCTTTGGCCCAGTAAGTGCTCTTATAAAACTCCATTCTAAAGCTATAGCTTGTGGCTGGGAATGGTGGTTCATGCCTGTAATCCCAGCACTTTAGGAGGCTGAGGCGGGTGGATTACCTGAGGTCAGGAGTTGGAGACCAGCCTGGCCAATCTGGTGAAACCCCGTTTCTACTAAAAATACAAAAATTAGCCAGGTGTGGTAGTAGGCGCCTGTAATCCCAGCTATTAGGGAGGCTGAAGCAGGAGAATCGCTTGAACCCGGGAGGAGGAGGTTGCAGTGAGCTGAGATCATGCCACTGCACTCCAGCTAAGGTGACAGAGCAAGATTCTATCTCAAAGAAAACAAGCTATAACCTTAAATACATAAGATGCTCTATAATCAACATTATCTCTAATACCAAAAAAATGGAAGTGGAAATAAACAAAATATCTAATAGAGAAGTGATCAGATAAATTACTAAATTCACTTGGCTGTTATGCAGCCATTAAGACTTATGCTTAAATAACTTTTATAATATGCTTAAATAACTTTTATAATATGGAAACTACTTATATTATAATGTTACATATAAAAATGTATGCAGTGATACCTAGTAACCACTTCATTACCTGGGACTTGGCCATTTGATTTATTCCTACTGGCAGAGGTGGGTCATTTATGGTCATTTCATTATATATATTTTGAGGCGGAGTTTCGCTCTTGTTGCCCAGGCTGGAGTGCAATGGCACGATCTCAGCTCACTGCGACCTCCACCTCCCGGGTTCAAGTGATTCTCCTGCCTCAGCCTCCCAAGTAGCTGGCATTACAGGCATGCACCACTGTGCCAGGCTAATTTTGTATTTTTAGTAGAGACAGGGTTTCTCCATGTTGGTCAGGCTGGTCTCAAACTCCTGACCTCAGGTAATCCACCTGCCTCGGCCTCCCAAAATGCTGGGATTACAGGCGTGAGCCACCGCGCCTGGCTTCATTTTATATTTTTCAAATTTATGTTCAAATGTTCTCCAAAAGATCAGCATGACTGAAGATGTTGGACGAGGAGCAGAGAGCTGCAGGGAAGGGTGAAAGAGAGGGTAGATTTACAACCTAGAACGCAGGCTGGGTGCAGTGGCTCACATCTGTAATCCCAGCAATTTGGGAGACCAAGGTGAGAGGACTGCTTGAGTCCAGGAGTTCGAGACCAGCCTGGGTAACATAGTGAGACATTCATCTCTACAAAAAATTTTAAAAATTAGCCAGATATGGCCGGGCACAGTGGCTCACACCTGTAATCCCAGCACTTTGGGAGGCTGAGGCAGGCGGATCAAAAGGTCAGGGGATTGAGACCATCCTGGCCAACATGGTGAAACCTTGTCTCTACTAAAAATACAAAAATTAGCTGGGCGTGGTGGCGCATGCCTATAGTCCCAGCTACTGGAGAGGCTGAGGCAGGAGAATTGCTTGAGCCTGGGAGGCGGAGGTTGCAGTGAGCCCAGATTGCACCACTGCACTCCAGCCTAGCTACAGAGTGAGACTCCGTCTCAAAAAAAAAAAAAAAAAATTAGCCAGATGTGGTGGTGCATGCCTGTAGTCCCAGCTACTCGAGAGGCTGAGGTGGGAGGATGGCTTGAGCCCAGGAGGTTGAGGCTGCAGTGAGCCGAGATTGCACCACTGCACTCCAGCCTGGGTGACAGAGTGAGACCCTATCTCAAAAAATAAAACAAAAATAAATATAAAACCTAGAACTCAAAAAAAGGCAGGCCATGAGGGAGACGGAAGGTGGGAAGGAAGACGTGTAACTGGGCACGGATGTGACATTTCCGATAGAAATACTGAAAATGAGTCTTGAGTCATGCAAATATTCATTCAAAAATATTTCTCGAGCACCTAATTGGGAACACAGAGCAGAAAAGACACAGGTTCTGCCCTTTGAGGAGAGATGCCACACGGCTGACAGAAGAGTGCCCACTGCACAGCCTGCGGATCGCCCGGAGGGTGCTGAGCAGGAAAAGTGAAGGCCTGGAATGGCGCCTGGAGCCCGATGACACTCTTGTCAATGGGACGAAAACCAACACTGCCAAAGGCTGCACCAGGAACTGGCTGTGGAGGCATAGGTTTGTAAAAGAAGCTGGAATGGATTGGAAAGCGACACACCAAATTCAGGAAAAGTGCTACCTGCCAAAATGGGAGGGGAAAGGAATGGAACCAGGAGTGGTCATTAAAAGGGAAAAAGGATTGCAAGCAAATGTCACAAAGTGTGATATTTCTGGGGGGAATAAATGCATTGGTTGAGATATGTACAAACGTGATGGGATCAAGGAGAAGGAGCACTTAGAAACCTGAGTAGGGAGAGAGGGGACCTGCAGGCTGAGGAGGGGTTGGCCAGCCCCAGCGGGACAAGACGGCTGGTGGATGGGGTTCAGAGGCCTTTCAGGCAGAAGCACCCCAAAAGTAAGTTTGTGCCTGCCGTGGGAAAGACTGTGGCAAGCAGGCGTGGCAGGTGCATGAAAGGCCCGGGCACCCTGGAAGGACATCAGGCTTCACGCTGAGGCAGATGAGAAGCTTGTTCTGGGGCAGTATGAAGGGTAAACTGAGGGAGGGAGGCAGGGGCCTACAGAGCCAGGACCTTCCTCAAAAGCCCTGGAAGCTTGGAGGCCAACACACCCAGCTGCCGTCTGCAGCAGCACTGGATGCAGCACAAATGGCGGAGAAGCCCTGGGGAGCAGTTTCAGGAGAGGAAGAGGGTGGGGAAAGGGCTCAGCAAGTTGGGGAACCAGTGGAATGGCGACAAGGCCAGGTGGAGGCTGGCTGTATTTTGGGGGCGTCCAGCACCCCATCCTAAGAGCACCCTGATCTCCTTGGAGGAGATCACCTTATGCCCGCTTCCCTCAAGGAGAGTCAAAGGGCCACATCCTTCCCGGCCAGCCGCAACCTGGGACAGGAATGTGGCGTCCCCTGGCCGATTGGTCGTTCTTGCCTGGGGCTTTGGCTCCTGAGTGAGTGAGATGAGGACACTGGTGGTAAGAGGTCCTTTATAAAAGCAGGTGCGGCAGGAGTGGCTGCGGCCCCGGGGTCCTGGCCGAGACTGGCTGACTGGCTTCCGCCCCCAGAGCCCTCCCTTCCTGACTTTCCCAAGCCTGGCTTCCCCCTGTCTATTGTCCATTCTGTGAGCTCTCCCCACTGTGGACTTCCATTAAATTCCCCTCTGCTTAAACTAGCCAGAGTCAGTTTCCTGCTCCCAGATACAAGCATGGGCCTGAGTCAGCCGCTCAACTGACAGCCGTGGAGTCAGCCCGAATCTCTGCAGTTTGCTCCTCACAGTGCATCTTGAACCTGATTCATTCCCCTGACCTCTCTCCAGATCTGCATTTTCTCACTTCTGCGCAGCTGCAGCTGCTTCCAGCCTGGGCTTCCTCCCAGCTCTCTACATCCTAAGTGCTCTTAAGGATCACTGTTGGACTTTGATCCTGCAGACACCCCTGCTCAAGAAGTTCATGTGGCTTCCGTCGCCCAGTGGTCAAGTCCAGCGTCCATAACCTTCTGTTATGGGGGCAGGGGCGGCCCTGCCCCCTGCCCCGTGACTGGAGAAGCCCTGTGTTCTTGAGGGGCTCCAGGTGGGTCACCTTGCAGCCTTCTCCCGGTGGAAAGCCTGTCCTAACCTTAGTGAGAGTTCGGGGGCGGGGGTTGGCTCTCTGGGTCTGTGTCAGTGCTCCAGGCAACTGCTTTGGTTTGGGGCAGTCACTGACCCCCCGGGGGGTTGCTGCCATCTACAGAAGGCCTGGGCTGGGTCGGGTGGCCGCTGGCCGTTCCTCACAGTGGAACGGATGCTCTGCAAAGGCCCTCCTGACTTTTGTTCACTTCGTCCCTTTGTGAGGCCCCAGCCCTGGTAGAGGTCATGGAGGGACCATCCAAAGGCCCCGCTTTCTCCACCTTCGTCATTGCAATCCCATGAGCCAGGTGGGCACAGGTGGCTTGCACTGTGGAACCTCAGGAAAAAGGAGACAGGCATTGATGCCAGTCCCACAGAGGCACAGAGCTCTTCCTTGGTGCCTGCTGTGTGGACAAAGGCCTGGCCAGTGTGCGGAGTCTGGGGTTCTGTGATGCCACAGGCCCTGCCTCTGTGTGAGCTGCTGCCTGCAGGGCCTCCCTCACCCTGCAGCCTCATCACCTCCTGACCATTGCCGGCAACCGACCAAGCTCTCTCGTGTGAGGTGGGCACCCCCTGGGCTGTCTCTCCAGCTTCCAAGAATGGCCCCCTTTCAGGTCATTGCCTTGAGCTGTGTAGACCCATCCAGGGTTTTAGCACAAGGCTCTCAGGAGTTAAACGTGCCGTGAAACCTGCCCCACTTCCCAGGATATAATTAGACCAGAGTCCTCTCCCTGGGAGTGTGTGCGCGTGAGAGAGAGACAAAGAGGAAGAGAGGGAGGGAGGAAGGAAGGGAGGGAGGGAGGCGGAGATTGGCTAAGGGCCTGTCTCTGGTTCGGGGCCTATCACTCCTGGGCAGCCTGGCTCCCCGCTGAGCTCCCTCGCCTCTTGCCATTGGCAAGACACACGAGGAAGGCTCCTGCAGAGAAGACAGACAGGCAAAGCTCCTCAGAGGGGAGCTGGCTAGGAGGCCCAAGCCTCACCCACCCCGTCACTGTCCTGGCTCTGAGGCCATCCTCACCCCTTGCTGCAGGGGCTTACCCATCCCCAGTGGGTTAGGCTGTGTGTCCGACTGGCCTTTTTCCTCTGGGTATTTGGGTCATGCTCACCTGTGGACTACTGTTTTTGAGAACAAATTTTAAATGTTAATAGCCTTCTCTTTTTTTCGATAAAGTAATAGAGGAAAACATTAAAAAGAGAGTAAATCTCTCTGCTTTGTTTTGCTTTGAGGGTCTGGCTCTGTCGCCCAGGCTGGAGTGCAGTGGCGTGATCTCAGCTCACCGCAGCCTTGACCTCCTGGTCTCAAGGGATGCTCCCACCTCAGCCTCTGGGACTAAAGCCATGTGCAACGAACGACACTCAGCTAATTTTGTTTAGTTTTCGTAGAGATGAGGTCTCACTATGTTATCCAAGCTGGTCTCAAACTCCTGGGCTCAAGCAATCCTCCCACCTTGGCCTCCCAAAGTTCTGAGATTACAGGCAGGGGCCAAGGTGCCTGGCCTATTGTTAGTTTTTTAAAGTGTGATTGTAGTATTAAGTTATAGTTTTATTTTTGTTTTTTAAAGAAGGTGGGGGGAGGGAAAGTGAGGAAAGGGGTAAAGGTTATATTTTTAAAGCATAGTCCTTCTGTTTTAGGGATAAGTACTAAAATAGGGATGACTTTATATGATATGATGACTGCTGCTTACTTTTGAAACAGCTGTGTTGTCTGGGGTACATACCCTGGGGTTCTTTGTCTTGTGCCAGGAAAATTTAGGACACGGACACACACGAGGAGTTTAGGAGTGAAGGTTTAATAAGCAGAAGAGAAGAGAAAGAGAAACAGTACTCCACAAGAGAGAAAGGTCTCCCAGTGGAAAAGACCAGTGGGCAACAGATGTGCCACATTTTAAAGGCAGGTTTGAGGAGACGGTGTCTGATTTACATAGGGCTCACAGATTGGTTCAATCAAGTATGATATTTACATAGCACCGGGAATGCTGGACGCCCGGCCCTAATCTTATTATGTAAATGAACTCTCCCGTTGACCAGCGCCATGTTGTCTGCTCGTTACTGTACACCTGGCGGATAAAGAGAAGACAAGATGGAGCCGCCATCTTGAACATGATTGGCACAATTGCTGGCATCTATGTCCCTGCAGCTAGATTTTATAGGCTGCTCTTTGTTAGAAAGGAAAATAAGTTGGGGCTGCTTTTCATTAAAAGGAAAATTTACCGAGGACTTCCCTACCCTCACTATCTGCCTAAGTAATTTCTTCTTAACTCCTGTATTACTTTGAAATGGGGAGAGGGAGATGGATAAAAGTATAAATGAAATAAAATTGCTGTGAGGATACAGGAAAAAAACAAACCAAAGTACTCCCCCTATTTTCCTACTAAACAACACAGATACTTCAGTGACCAGATGTGTGGGGGTATCTCCCCATACACCAATCAAGCAGCAGAATTCAGCTCAATTCTGACACTGTCTACCTGGGAAACAGCCTCAGATCCCACGGATTGGAGGCTTAGTCCCGCAAGACTTCAGACGCCAATCGCGAGCCCCAGGTTGTCTTGCTTGTGCTTCTGACTGACAGCTTTAAAGCTGGGTTCCCAAGACCCTCTCCTTGAGTTCAATTAATTTGCTAGAGTGGCTCACAGAACTCGGATAAACACTTATATTATCGGTTTATGATAAAGGATATTACAAAGGATACAGATAAAGAGAAGCGCAGGGCCGGGCGTGTGGAATGGGGCGCGGAGATTCCATGCCTTCCCCAGGCACATCACCCTCCAGAAACCTCCATGTGTTCAGCTGCTTGGAGGCTCCCTGAGCCCCATCTTTTTGGCTTGTATGGAAGCGTCATTACGTAGGCATGATTGATTAAACCATGGCCATTGGTGATCAACTTGACCTTCAGCCCCTCTCCCTTCCCTGGAGGTTAGGCAGGGGTGGGACTGAAAGTCCCAACCCTCTGATCCTTCCCTGGTCTTTCCAGTGACCAGCAAGCTGCTAGGCGTGGCCAGCCAACAGTCAACTCATTTGTATACAGAAAATGGCATGTCACTTTAGAGATTCTAGGATTTTAGGAGTTGTATGCCAGGAAACCGGATGAAGACCAAATATACACATACTTTTTTTTTTTTCTTAAACGTAAGCCAGGCCGGGCGCGGTGGCTCATGCCTGTAATCCCAGCACTTTGGGAGGCCGAGGCGGGCGGATCACGAAGTCAGGAGATCGAGACCATCCTGGCTAACATGGTGAAACCCCGTCTCTACTAAAAAAAATACAAAACAATTAGCTGGGCGTGGTGGTGGGCGCCTGTAGTCCCAGCCACTCGGGAGGCTGAGGCAGGAGAATGGCGTGAACCCGAGAGGCAGAGCTTGCAGTGAGCCGAGATCGCGCCACTCCATTCCAGCCTGGGCGATAGAGCAAGATTCCGTCTTAAAAAAAAAAAAAAAAAGTAAGCCTCTATTTCCTTATTTTGTAGATAAAGCTGGCTGAGTTGGTTGCTTTTTGGTGGTTAGTCAAAGAGACCAAATCCCATATCCTTATCCAACTCCTCCTACTCCTCGTTTTCAAACTTAATTGGGGCTGCCACAGCAGCAGGAGCAGCCGTGGCTTTAGTGGCCACAGGGGCAGCAGCCACAAAGGCAGATGGATCAGCCAAGAAGGTCTTGATCTTTTCAGCAGGTGGGAAGGTGTAATCAGTCTCCACAGATAGAGCCAGGCCTCCTTTGTACCTACTGATGATAGAATGGGGTACTGATGCAACAGGTGGGTAGCCAGTCTGCAGACACACTGGCAACATTGGGGGCACCCGCCAGGAAGCCAGAATACAGAGTTTCTTCCGTGATGTCAAGCACTTCAGGGTTGTTAGACGCTACCATTGTTGAATAGCTGCTGGATGACCAGCCCAAAGGAGAAGGGAGAGATGTTTGGCGTGTTCAGCAGCGTGGCTTCGCTGGCTCCCACTCTGTCTCCAGTCTTGATCAGCTGCACATCACTCAGGATTTCAGTGGTGCCCCTGGAGATTTTAGTGGTAATGCCTAAAGCCTGGAAAAAAGAAATCTTCTCGGGCCCCAGACCAGTGTTCTGGGCTGGTACAGTGACTTCACACGGGCCAGTGGCACCAGCACGGGCGGCAGCTGGTACCTTATTGGCCGGCAGCAGATCCCTGACCTCAGTGAAGTCCTCCTTGGTGAACACAAAGCCCACATTCCCCTGGAAAGGAGGCAACAGTTTCTCCAGAGCTGGGCTGTTTTCCAGTCGTCCTTGGGTGACCTTGTGCATCATGGTGTTCCTGCCAATTGGCACCATGGCCTTCCCTTGGAGGGACGAGTGGATCTACTGTGTCTGCGTGCAGCCCACAGTGTCTGCTCCCATGATGAAACATTTCGGATAATTATCCAAAAGCTGGATGATCTTAAGGAAGTAGTTGGACTTCCAGGTCGCCCTGTCTTCCCTGAGCATCATGGCGGTGTGTCAGGGATGGCCACGCAGGCCAACACGATGTCACTTCCACGAGGACGCCTGGTGAGAGAAGGCCCAAATATATATTTCACAACATCACAATTGCCCGTGAGCTGATAATGAAGCTGGAGATGGTGTCTATTTTAATATTGTGTCTACATCTGTGTATATTTGAACTTCTAAATAATACTTTTTAAAAACACCATAGAAGACAGCCACCCAGCAATAACCACTGTTGACATCTTGGGACATTTGTCACCTGAACCCATTTCCTATGTTTAGGGGATGCACTGACTTGAAGCACAAATGCAACACACTCACTTTCCCAGCCTCCCTTGTGTGGCATCTGACGGAGACTGCCTAGACCTTGAATCAGAGGCTAACAATGGGAAAACCTGTATGCATTCTGGGCACAGCATGAGGGGTTGTGGGAGGTCGGCTGCAGGAGTGAGCTCAGCGGATCTCTCTTGCTCTCCGGGTCACCTGGAGAATCTTAAGGCTCCCCCAAATCCTCTTCACAAATCTCTTTTTGTTATTGTTGTTGTTGTTGTTGAGACGGAATCTCACACACAATCTCGGCTCACTGCAACCTCCACTTCCTGGGTTCAGGTGATTCTCCTGCCTCAGCCTCCCTCCTAAGTAACTGGGGTTACAAATGCCCGCCACCACACCGGATAGTTTTTTGTATTTTTAGTAGAGACGGGGTTTTGTCATGTTGGCCAGGATGGTCTCGAATTCCTCACCTTAAGTCATCCACCCTCCTCGGCCTCCCTAAATCCTGGGATTACAGGCGTGAGCCACCATGCCTGGCCCACAAATCTCCTTTCTGTCCAAAGTATCCAGCATTAGTTTCTTTGGCTTATAAGCAAGAATCTTGGTGGGGAGAACACATTGGCGTGGTTGTGTGTTTATTGGTAGAATTGCACTATTCTTTTATTTATTTATTTATTTATTTTTATTTTTATTTTTTGAAAAGGAGTCTTGCTCGCTCACCCAAGCTGGAGTGCAGTGGCATGATCTCAGCTCTCTGTAATTTCCGCCTCCTCGGTTCAAACCATTCTCCTGCCTCAGCCTCCCAAGTAGCTGGGACTACAGGTGCGCGCCACCACGCCAGGCTAATTTTTGTATTTTTGGTAGAGACGGGGTTTCACTGTGTTGGCCAGGCTAGTCTCAAACTCCTGACCTCAGGTGATCCACCTGCCTTGGCCTCCCAAAGTGCAGGGATTACAGGCATGAGTCACCAGGCCCAGCCAGGATTGCACTATTCTAATGGTGTCGAGCTTTCCCCTTCTGCTGAATAGCAAAGCACAAGGAGGGGCGTTTGCGGGGATGCAGCCTTCCTCCCTCCCTCATTCTCTCCCAGCTAGTGCTGCCACTAGAGCGAGGCTCTCTCCTTCCCCGCCTTTCCCACCAGCGGTAGAAGAAAAGGAAAGCGTTTATAATAAAGCCCACTTTCTGCATTACAGAGGCAGGATAGGGAGGGCTGAGGGCCCAAGGTTCTGCCTGATTTGCTGACCCCCTCACAGAGGACTCCAGGCAAGGCCCCAGGAGGGGGTGTTCACCTCTCTCTTTAACCAGATCGGGCTCCCCTACTGAGTCACGTCCCCGTTACCGTCAGTGATCTGCCTCCTGGCCCACTGCTGACCACAGGAGCAGAGGCTTCTCTCACCTTCCATGACTTGAGAGGACTCCCAGAGGTCCAGGGCCTTCCAGGCTTGCACCTGGGGGGGGCCCATGACAGCCCCCAGTTTCATGCCTCCACCTGGTGGGTTATGCCCCCCAGCCTCAAGGCAGCTCCTGTGGGTCAGGGCTGCGCTGAGCAGGTGTTGGAGGCTGGGAAGGGCCTGGTGAAGGGGGCTCCCCACTGGCAAGGGACAAGGTCAGGGAGGGTCAAGAGGAAGACTAGATGTTCCAGTCTGTCCTTAGAGGATCTGGTTCCTCAGGTCCTGGCCACCCCATGAGCAGGGGAACAGGAAGTGCTGGCTTGCAGGGAACAATGTGCCTACAGGGAGGGCTGTCAGATGCTCTTCACATTAGTGATAATTAATCATCCTAATCAAAGCTGTCATCTACTGAGTGCCTACTATGTGTCTGGCACTTTGCCAGAGCTTTACAGCTATCGTGAGTTATAGCTAAGCCTCACAGCCACTCTGCAAGGCAGCTGCAGTCACCCTGCTTTAGAGATGAAGAATTGAGTCTCAGAGAGGTTAAGCCATTAGCCCAGAGTTACATGGCATAGAGAGTAGGGCCTCCAGTGGGAGCCAGGTTGGTCTGAACCTCAAATGGAGAATGATTGATTGCTCTGAAGCCTGTCTCTGTCATGAGAGCCACCCAGGGTGTTCCTGGTTGTTGGCCTTCCCAGGACCTGGCCTTCCAAGGACCTGGCCTTCCCAGGTCCCCCCTCAGGCAGGCCTTACAGGCGTCTTCATTCTATACCCATCTCCACCCCAGTGGGTCAGCTGGAAATGGGCTCAAAACTTAATCACACAATTACCTCAGCCATGGCTTCCCTGCAGCCTCTGAGGAGGCAGAGTTTTTTCTCCTTTGCTGGTGGGTTTCTGCTGTCAAAAACCATCCCAGGGCTGGGTGTGGTGGCTCACACATGTAATCCCAGCACATTGGGAGGCCAAGGCAGGAGGATCACTTGAGGTCAGGAGTTCGAGACCAACCTGGCCAACATTGTGAAACCCCATCTCTACTAAAAATACAAAAATTAGGTGCACATGGTGGCACATGCCTGTAGTCCCAGCTACTCGGGAGGCTGAGGCAGGAGAATCACTTGAACCTGGGAGGTGGAGGTTGCAGTGAGCCAAGATTGCGCCACTGCACTCCAGCCTGGGCAACAGAGTGAGACTCTTTCTCAAAAAAAAAAAAAATTAGCTGGGCTTGGTGACATGCACCTGGGATCCCACACACTCGGGAGGCTGAGGTGGGAGCATCATTAAAGCCCAGGAGGCCGAGGCTGCAGTGAGCCATGATCGTGCCACTGCACTCCAGCCTAGGTGGCAGAGTGAGACCCTATCTCCAAAAAGAAAAAAAGAAAAAAAATCCTCCTGGCATAGTATCCTGAGCTGAGACCAGAGCTGGCTGGAGCCTCTTTGCCAGCAGCCAAGTCTTGGGTGCCAAGACTGCACCTAAGGCTATTGCAATGAACTGAATGTTAGTGTCCCTTCAAAATCCATATGTTGAAATCTGAATCCCCAAGGTGATGGTGTCAGGTGGGGCCTTGGGAAGTGATTAGGTCATAAGGATGGAGCCCTCATCAATGGGATTAGTTCCCTTATAGAAGAAGCCCCAGCAAGCTAGCTGGCCCTTTCCACCACGTGCAGACACAGCAAGAAGGCCTCATCTTCAAATAGAAAAGCTGGCCCTCACCAGACATAGAATCTGCTAGCATCTTGATCTTGGACTTTGCAGCCTCCAAAACTGTGGCAAGATAGATTTCTTCTTTCTTTCTTTCTTTCTTTCTTTCTTTCTTTCTTTCTTTCTTTCTTTCTTTCTTTCTTTCCTTTCTTTCCTTTCTTTCTTTCTTTCTTTCTTTCCTTCCTTCCTTCCTTCCTTCCTTCCTTCCTTCCTTCCTTCCTTCCTTTTTCTTTTTTTTTTTTTTTTTTTTTTTTTTTTTTTTTTTTTTTTGCCCTGTCACCCAGGCTGGAGTGCAATGGTGTGATCTTGGATCGCTGCAACCTCTGCCTCCCAGGTTCAAGCGATTCTCCTGCTTCAGCCTCACGAGTAGCTGGGATCATAGGTGCGTGCCACCATGCCCGGCTAATTTTTTGTATTTTTAGTAGAGACAGGGTTTCACCATGTTGGCCAGGCTGGTCTTGAACTCCTGACCTCGTGATCTGCCCACCTTGGCCTCCCAAAGTGCTGGGATTACAGGGGTCAGCCACCACGCCCAGCCGGAGAAATAAATTTCTATTGTTCATAAGCAACCCAGTCTATGGAATTCGGCTGTGGTAGCCTGAACAGCCTAAGACAGCTGTGCTCATGCCATTTCCTATGGACTTACAGCATCTGTCACTTACTTTTCACACACTCCTATGAGGTATCTTTTCAATGTTTCCTATGAGAAAATTTTACACAATAGAAACAGTAGCAAATGACTTCTCAGAGTAAAATAAGTTTATTTGGTGGCCAAGGCCATGTAAGATTAACACCAGCTGCAGTGGAAAATGGCAGCTGTTGAGAAGCCTTGAATATCTTCAGTAAAATGAGGAGGCTCACCCTGACCAGTCTGGGAACAAAGAGCTTTGGAGCCAAAGGGAGGGAGCAGGTTTGAGTCCCAGAATGGCCACTTTTCTTGGTTTCATCACTTCAGACAAGTTACCAAGCCTCTTTGAACCTTGGTTTCCTCAATAACGTCCCCCTGTGATGATCACATGTGCCTGGCATATAGTCATTGTTTCATAAATGGCACCTACTACCATTATTATTCACCCATAGCTGGATTACCTGGGTCCTCTGCAGTGTGAATTATAGTGTGGTGGGATTGGAGCTACGGCTTGTCAGTGATAGGTGAGATTCTAAAACAGATAAGGCTTGTTTTTTTGTTTGTTTGTTTTTTGAGACCGAGTCTCGCTCTGTCGCCCAGGCTGGAGTGCAGTGGTGTGATCTCAGCTCACTGCAACCTCCGCCTCCTGGGTTCAAGCGATTCTCCTGCCTCAGCCTCCCAAGTGGCTGGGATTACAGGCGCCCACCACCATGCCCGGCTAATTTGTTGTTTTTTTTTAAGTAGAGACGGGGTTTCACCGTGTTAGCCAGGATGGTTTCGATCTCCTGACCTTGTGATCCGCCTGCCTTGCCCTCCCAAAGCACTGGGATTACAGGCGTGAGCCACCCAGCCTGGCCCAAGGCTTGTTTTTTAATGCATCCCTCCTCCACGCTCCCTGTCCTGTTTAGCAGACCCCCAACAATGTCATGGGTCCATTTCCTGAATTTTTAACTTTTTTTTTTTTTTTTTTGCCACAGCCAATTTTCACACTGTTGTTTCACATTCTCACAGCCCTTAGCACAGGCCACATCCCAGCCCAGCTCTGGGACTTTGGTTCAGGGCTCAGAGCCTCTGGTCTGGGCTGATCAAAAACCTCCTTTGACCCTGTGGCAGTAGGTGGACCTTGGCTCTTCTCGTCCTTACCCAGAGCTCAGGGCAGTGCCCTGTGCAGTCGCCCCACTTCCACGAAGGCCTCCACGCAGCGGTCAATGTCTTCCTCGCTGTGCACTGCTGAGATCTGTACCCGGATCCGGGCCTTGCCCTTGGGGACCACGGGGTAGCTGAACCCGATGACAAAGATGCCTCTCTCCAGCATGTCATCCGCCATGCGAGAGGCCAGCCGGGCATCACCCAGGATCACAGGGCAGATGGGGTGACTGGCTCCCGAGATAGTGAAGCCAGCAGCTTCCATCTTACTATGGAACCTCTGGATCTTGGCAGCCATAGACTGGACAATGGTGTTACTCTCCGTGAGCAGATCCAGGGCCTTGGAGGCATAGCCAACAACAGCAGGTGGCAGACTATTGGAGAAGAGGTAGGGCCGGGCGCACTGCCGCAGCAAAGACACCAGGGGCCCAGGCCCTGTCGTGTAGCCCCCCCTGATGCTCTACCCAGGGCCTTCCCCAGGGTGGAGTTGATGATGGTGACCTGGTCCATCACACCCAGCGGCTCATCTGTGCCCCGTCCTGTGGGCCCCAGGAAGCCAGTGGCATGGCATTCATCCACAAAGACCAGGGCGCCATATCTAGAGGCGAGGCGGCAGATCTCCTGCAGGTGTGCGATGTCGCCATCCATGGAAAAGGCCCCGTCAGTGGCCACCAGGCGCAGCCGATGCTTCTGGGCCTCCTGCAGCTTGGCTTCTAGGTCGGCCATGTCCAGGTGGCGATAGCAGTACCTGTGGGCCTTGCACAGGCGGATGCCGTCGATGATGGAGGCATGGTTCAGCTCGTCCGACAGGACTGCGTCCTCCAGGGTCAGCAGGGCCTCAAAGAGGCCGGCCTTGGCGTCAAAACAGCTGGGATAGAAGATGGCATCCTCCCGCTGGTGGAAGCGGGCTATTTTTGCTTCTACATTCTTGTGGATGCTCTGGGTTCCACAGATAAAGCGGACAGAGCTGAGGCCAGCTCCAAACTCCGGACCAGAGCCTGCAGACCTGCCTGGATCACCTCAGGGTGGCTGCTCAGGCCCAGGTAGTTGTTGGCACAGAAGTTAAGGATTCCTCCGGAGACGCCGTTCACGCGGATGTGCGGCCCCTGACGGGACGTGATGACCCGCTCGCTCTTCCAAGTGCCAGCTCCGCGGATGCCTTCCAGCTCCCCCTCCAGAATGCCACGCAGCTGGGCCAGCGCTGACTGTGCGCGGCGGCGGCGGCGGGGCCCCCAGAAGAGTGCGGCGCGCCAGGCGTTCCCAGCCCACATCGCTCCTACCTCCGAATTTTTAACTTTTTAAATGTATTGAAAGATACTTGACATGTGTCCTAGCCCTCAGGTCTTTAGGCCTAATGACTAGTCAGATTGAGGCAGAAACTATCCCCTTCCACCCCCAAGTTTATTGTCTGCATTAACATGACTTTTTTTCTCCCATTGTCTTTGGTACAATAACTTTACTATTCCAAGAGACTCTTGCCCAGGCAAATAACTTCGTTGTTTATTACAGGAATTTCCCAAGAGGCCCATCAACTCTTTAATAGGCGAGCTTTATTTAATAGAAGCATCAACAGACATTTCACACCTGAGACATTTCAAACCCCTCGCCTAGCTGTTTCCACCAACCTGAAACTACTATATCATGATCTCCCCCAATCCCAAGCCAGCCCCTGCATTGAAAGGCCCTCCTTAAACCAATCTTGAAATTCTCAGTGAGATCCTAGCCTCTCCACTTCCCCTGGCAGCCGCGCTGGAGGCTCTGTGCAGGGGCTATTCTCTCCCCTCCACAAGCAATGAACTCACCTCTGCCTTCCACCGTCTTTCCAGAACAGAAATTCTGGTGCGCTCCTTCCAGAAAATCCTTTCCGTGTGACTGACCCAATCTGAGGAGCCGTGAAAGCCAGGAGGGGAGGCCCCAGGGCCAGGTTGGCTCTGGGTGTCCTTTCCATCCTTCCCTGTGTGTGGAGCTGGTCCGGCTGTGGGGACCATGGGTGGAGGGCAACGTGCACGAGAGCCACTTGAGGACATCCTTGCTGCACACATTTCAGGCCTGGGAAGTTGTGCACACACAGACAGAGCCCTTCATGGTAAGTCTGCTGGGGGTACTGTTATTCCAGGTTCTAGCCTCTAAGACATGAAAGCTTCCACTCCCGTTTGACTTCTAGATTGTAGGATATTTGTGTATCCAAGGCTTGAGTCTCTTTCAAATCAGAGGTTTACTCTATGTTTTGAGAAAAGAATGACTGAATTTATGTATACGGAAGAGTCTATAGAGCCAGCTAGCTAGGAAACATACAGTGGGCCACGTGGCAAGGTCCTGCCTTGGGAAATTGCCTCTCAAAGACGGAGGTGGGAAGGCCTGCGAAGGAGAATGTTAAAAATCAGCTTAAAACTGAGTTGGTACTAAAACGCTTCACCTGAAAGAAGTTCATTCATTGATCCTTAAAAAGTTGCATTTGCAGCTGGGCACGGTGGCGCACGCCTGTAATCCCAGCACTTTGGGAGGCCGAGGTGGGCTGATCACGAGGTCAGGAGATCAAGACCATCCTGGCGAATATGGTAAAACCCCACCTTTCCTAAAAATACAGAAAAATTTAGCTGGGTGTGGTGGCGGGCACCTGTAGTCCCAGCTACTTGGGAGGCTGAGGCAGGAGAATGGCGTGAACCTGGGCGATGGAGCTTGCAGTGAGCAGAGATAGCGCCACAGCACTCCAGCCTGGGCAACAGAGCGAGACTCCGTCTCAAAAAAAAAAAAAGTTGCATTTGCTTGTTTGGGGCATCCCCAGAGATCAATATTAAAATACTGTGGCGCTTTTAAAAGTCTGACCAAAATGTTTAATGTGGTGACTTTGCGTAGACCTGAGCCTCGGTGAGAACCAAACCCAGACCACACAACTGGAAACTCCTGGAAGTAGACGCGCCTCACTTCCTTTATTTAGCACCGTATGAAACAATAGTAAAGATTTCAGCCGGGCGCAGTGGCTCACGTCTGTAATCCCAGCACTTTGGGAGGCCGAGGCGGGCGGATCACGAGGTTAGGGGATCGAAACCATCCTGGCTAACAAGGTGAAACCTGGTCTCTACTAAAAATACAAAAAATTAGCCTGGCGTGGTGGTGGGCGCCTGTAGTCCCAGCTATTGAGGAGGCTGAGGCAGGAGAAGGGCGTGAACCCGGCAGGCGGAGCTTGCAGTGAGCCGAGATCGCTCCGCTGCACTCCAGGCTGGGCGACAGAGCAAGACTGTCTCAAAAAAAAAAAAAAACAAGATTTCAGAGGAGATGAAGTAGGATCTGTCTGAGTCCCACAGGATTGTTCAGTTTACTGGGGCCTCCTGAGGTCTCAGATCTTGCATTTTCTGCATTCTTATATAGTTTCCATGAGACAGTATTTCCATTAACATAAAACATCAGAAATTCAAACCATCCTTTGTAATATTTGCCCAATTTTGGTAGTATAGCAACAGATTCATAAGGAACATATTGACGATTGATGACCTGAAAACACTTTTGTTAATTCCTGTGTGTGCTTGGTAGCTGCCTTTTTTTTTTTTTTTTTTTTTCCCTGACTGGGTTTTGCTCTGTTGCCCAGGCTGGAGTGCAGTGGCACCATCTTGGCTCACTGCAACCTCCACCTCCTGGGCTCAAACAATCTTCCCGCCTCAGCCTCCCGAGTAGCTGGGACTACAGGTGCGCACCACCACTCCCAGCTAATTTTTTGTATTTTTGCAGAGATGGGGTTTCACTGTGTTGTCCAGGCTGGTCTCGAACTCCTGGGCTCAAGCAATCTGCACGCCTCAGACTTCCAAAGTGCTGGGATAACAGGAGTGAGCCAGTGTGACTGGTCTGGAAGCTGCTTTATCCTCAGGTTAGGAATATAGACCTAGAGCCTGGCTCTGCCATTTACTGGCTGTGTGACTCAGGCTGACTTTCTTTTTTTCTTTTTTCTTTTTTTTTTGAGACAGAGTTTCACTCTTGTTGCCCAGGCTGGAGTGCAATGGCGCGGATCTCCACTCACTGCAACCTCCGCCTTCTGGATTCAAGTGATTCTTCTGCCTCAGTCTCCCAAGTAGCTGGGATTACAGGCACGTACCACCAGGCCTGGCTAATTTTTGTATTTTTGGTAGAGATGGGGTTTCACCATCTTGGCCAGGATGATCTCGAACTCCTGACCTCTGGTGGTCTGACTGCCTCCGCCTCCCAAAGTGCTAGGATTACAGGCATAAGCCACTGTGCCCAACCTTTATTTATATTATTAAATAAATACATACATAAACAGGTAGAGACAGAGTCTCACTGCATTGCCCAGGCTGGTCTCGAAGTCCTGGGCTCAAGCAATCCTCTGGCCTCAGTCTCCCAAAGTGCTGGGATTATAGGCGTGAGCCACCACGCACGGCCAATTTAAAAGTTTTTTAAAAGTTTACCTTGATGGCCAGTCGTGGTGGCTCATACCTGTAATCTCAGTCCTTTCGGAGGCTGAGGTGGGAGGATAGCTTGAGTCCAGGAGTTGGAGACTAGCCAGGGCAACATGGCAAAACCCCCTTTCCACAAAAAATACAAAAAATAGCCCTGTATGGTGGCACACGTCTGTAATCCCAGCTACTTGGGAGGCTGAGGTAGGAGGATCACCTGGCCCTGGGAGGTCGAGGCTGTACTTAGCTGTGATTGTGACACTGCACCTCAGCCTGGGTGACAAAGTAAGACTCTGTCTCAAAAAAAATAAGTAAATAAAATAAACACTTACCTTTAAGTAGCCGACTTTTTCATATAGGTTATACTTAAGAAATTTTAAAAATATATGAAATGATAGCAATATTAAAGGGGAAATTATTATTTACTTAAGATTTTCTCTGAAGCATTTTAGTCAACTGCTTGTTAAGGCTTCTCATATTCCAGTATGGGCAGTGGGGACTCGGTCACAGAGAGGGAGCAGCTGCCTCTCCACTCCTTCCAGTTCCCATGCTTAGTCAGGGGCCAACCTGCACACCGCAGCAATCTCCTACCACAGGTACAAATAAGCTCATTTTAAAACCAGGTTTCCAGCCGGCGCGGTAGCTCACGCTTTGTAATCCCAGCACTTTGGGAGGCGGAGGCGGGCGGATCACCTGAGGTAGGGAGTTCAAGACCAGCCTGACCAACATGGAGAAATGCCATCTCTACTAAAAATACAAAATTAGCCAGGCATGGTGGCACATGCCTGTAGTCCCAGCTACTCAGGAGGCTGAGGCAGGAGAATCATTTGAACCTGGGTGGCAGAGGTTGCAGTGAGCCGAGATTGCACCATTTGCACTCCAGCCTGGGCAACAAGAGCGAAACTTTGTCTGAAAAAAAATAAAAAAATAAAACCAGGTTTCCATCCTTCAAGTACATTTCCTTCAGGATTTTGTTCCTTTCTTGGAGCCCTGATGATTATGCCTTCGGCCTTGTACTGTGTCAGCCATCTCTGTTATTACACTTAGCTGGGTTTTTTTTGCTGTTTTCTTTTTTAAATATATATATATATACACACACACACACACACATTATATATATTTATATATGTATATACATATTATATATTATATATGTATATACATTTATATTTATGTGTGTGTGTGTGTGTGTGTGTGTGTATATATGTTTTTATTTTTGAGACAGAGTCTCGCTCTGTTGCCCAGGCTGGAGTGCAGTGGTGTAATCTCAGCTCACTGCAGCCTCCCTCTCCTGGGTTCAAGCGATTCTCCTGCCTCAGCCTCCCGAGTAGCTGGGATTACAGGCAGGCACCACCATGCCCGGCTAATTTTTGTATTTTTAGTACAGATGGGGTTTCACCATGTTGGCCAGGCTGGTCTCAAGCTTCTGGCCTCAAGCGATCTGCCTGCCTCGGCCTCCCAAAGTGCTGGGATTACAGGTGTGAGCCACCGTGCCCGGCCTTAATGTATTTTTTTTGTAGAGACAGGCTCTCCCTATATTGCCCAGGCTGGTCTTGACCTCCTGGGCTCAAATGATCCTCCTGCCTCAGCTTCTCAAAGTGCTGGGATTATAGGCATGAGCCCCTGCACCTGGTCACACTTACCTGGCTTGCTGGCCGGTTTGTAGGCCTTGGCCCTATTTTCATATCAGTGTTCAGGGTCCAGTCCTACTTTTCAGTGACTCAGATTGGCTGATGCTGGGTCATACTTCCTGCCCCCTGTGAAAAGGGTGCCTGCCACAGTCACTTGGGGCATGGGTTAAGATAATATAGTACTGGCAGGTAAATAGCTAACTGGAATATGAGCTCTGGACCCGTCTCTCCCACCCCCACTCCGCGCCGGTGCCTGGGCCCAGCTCTCGTGCTATGGGCTTTCATCTCAGCACGCCTTTCCATGTGGTTGTCTGTCTCCCTCTCCACCTAAGCAAGGAGCTCTTAGGGGCAGAGGCCATGGCGGTTGTCTGTCTCCCTCTCCACCTAAGCAAGGAGCTCTTAGGGGCAGAGGCCGTGGCTTATTCCTCTTCGATTCTCCAGCCCTTGGCAGGAGGCCTGGAGAATAGTTCTTTTTGATGCAAATGAAGGAATGGGATGGAGAATCCTACTTCTCTAGGAGGGAAACACAGGTGAGGTCCAGTTTCAGTTTCTGTAATGCTCTCTTTCAATAGGGAAACAGCCTAGGATATTCTTGTCCAGGCACCAGAGGTTGGGGAATGTTTCTTGGGCACGTTTCAGACTGGAGTTCCACAACTCAGACTTTTCTTGCCAAATGAAATTTCAGCTACACTTAAGGCAAGTTAATGAAAATCTGGCAGAAAGCCAGGGGTGGGTGTGGGGGTGGGAAGTCGGGAGGAAGGAAGACCCATCTGACAGACTCAATTCTGTCACCACTTAATCACTTCCAGTAGCAATTGAACTTTCCATGCAAATCCACCCAAGCTCCCAGCCTTCTGAATTTCCAGGCCCCAGGGGAAGGTCTTCAGATTGCTCAGACTAGTTTGTTCCCTCTTTAAAGAAAAATCCTTACTTTCTGGAAGGACTTGGTACACGTGGCCTCTACAGGAAATGTATCCTGATGGATAAGGCAGGCAGAAGGAATTCAAGGAAGTTGCCGATGTGATGTATTATTTCCCCCCTCATATCACTTCCCCTTTATCTAGGCACTCTTAGTCCTACCTGTCCCCACACGATCTGTAACTTCTTGGAGGAAATCAAAGTGCATTAAAGAAGGCTCTCCGTCTGCTGGCCTGTTTGCTTTGAGATCTTTTGCTCTTGTTTGCTTAGGAATTTGAAGATTTTCTACAGATTAGAATGTTTCCCTTCTAAAATTTTCCTTTAGGGAACTCCAGGCTCCAGTTACCCAACCAACAGGCAGGACAGAAAGATAACAAAGTTTTAAAACAAAAAGAAAAGAAAAGCAGGGAGGGCTGGGTGTGGTGACTCACACCTGTAATCCCAGGACTGTGGGAGGCTGAGGCAGGTGGATCACTTGAGGTCAGGAGTTCGAGACCAGCCTGGCCAACACGGTGAAACCCCATCTCTACTAAAAATATAAAAATTGGCGGCGTGTAGTGGTGTGCACCTGTAGTCCTAGCTACTCGGGAGGCTGAGGCAGGAGAATTGCTTGAACCCAGGAGGCGGAGGTTACAGTGAGCCAAGATCATGCCACTGTACTCCAGCCTGGGCAAGACAGTGAGACCCTGTCACAAAAAAAAAAAAAAAAAAGTTGGGTGGGGGTATGAGAAATGGGGAGAAGAGCTAGAGGGTAAGGAACCGGGGCAGCCTTCAGTGCTTAACTGGGCCCAGCTACCTCGAGGTTTATGCAGATGACAGAACCTTTTCCAAGGTTTAGGACCTAGAAAGAAGAAAAGCTGAAGCCTAGAAAGGTGGGAGACTGGGCCCAAGTGGGTGAGAAGGGGCCCACCCTTGCTTGACCATGGAGGGTGACGCCCCTATGCAAGAGCTGGGCGCTACGGAGGCTGGGGATGAGGGGGTGGCACACAGCTTTCTTTGTTTTGTTTCTACAACCTAGCACAGAACTAGAGACAGTGTATGGGTGAATTGGCACAAATTTAACCCCTTTACAGAGGGAAGAAGAGTCACATTTGACTGAGTAGAAAGTACTAAGGGCATCTTTCCCAAATTGGGGAGCCAAGTTTCCAACCTTTGTTCTTTTGAGAATAAGGGTGGGGATATCACCCCACTCCCATCTTACCTCTCCCACTTAGCTGAGAGCTGAACCTACTGACCTAATTCCTGTAGTAGGTCATTTAACACCCGTGTTGAGGTGCTTGGGGATGGACAAGGAATTTCAGTGAAGAACCCGGGCACTTTGACAGAGAATAAGATGGTTAGAGGGACCGCCAGTGCTGGGTTCCAGATGGACTAAGGCTACAGAAATGGGGCAGAGCTGGGCGCGGTGGCTCACGCCTGAAATCCCAGCACTTTGGGAGGCTGAGGTGGGTGATCACCTGAGGTCAGGAGTTCAAGACCAGCCTGGGCAACATGGTGAAACCCTGTCTCTACTAAAAATACAAAAATTAGCCAGGCATGGTGGCAGGCACCTGTAATCCCAGCTACTCAGGAGGCTGAGGCAGGGAGAATCGCTTGAACCCGGGAGGTGGAGGTTGCAGTGGGCCGAGATCATGCCACTGCACTCCAGCCTGGGCAACAGAGCAAGACTCCATCTAAAAAAAAAAAAAAGAAAAAGAATTGGGGCAGAACTGGCTTTAACCAGTCTGTAGTAACACTCCGTATATGTGGAAGACCACTAAATATTGGCTCCTTTTTGGTCCAAGGTGACCATATTATTTTGACTTTGACATTGTCGATCAGGAAAGGGATAATATAATTTTTTCTTAGGTATAAGTCAAAGACATGAATTGCATTTATACACTACTCTGCCTTTTCTAGAATGCAGTAACTTTACTTTTTCCTCAAAAATGTTTTGGCTGGGTGTGGTGGCTCAGACCTGTAATCCCAGTGCTTTGGGAGGCCATAGTGGGTGGATCTCTTGAGCCCAGGAGTTCGAGACCAGCCTGGGCAACATAGAGAAACCCTGTCTCTACAAATAAAATTAGTCAGGCATGGTGGTTCATGCTTGTAGTCCCAGCTACTCAGGAGGCTGAGTTGGGAGGATCGCTTGAGCCCAGGAGTTTGAGGCTGCAGTGAGCTGTGATTGCACCATTGCACCCCAGCCTGGGCAACAGAGTGAGACCCCATCTCAAAAAAATTTTTTTAATGAAAATGTTTACAGAGTACAAATGCAGATTTTTTATGTTATATAGCAGTAAAGTCTGGGCTTTTAGTACACCCATCTTTATTCTTCTACCTAGGCAACAGAGCCATTTTAGGGATGAAAACCTCAAGATAGAGCATCTAAGCCAAGTTTCACGTTACTGATTTCTTGTGACATTTGCTTCTGTAGAATCATTCAGTACAATCAGTAGACTGAACTGATAAGACCCTTCAAGCCTTTATTACTTTTCTACTACAGTCAATAACAAAACACATAGATTTAAGAGATTGAATGCTCTTAAAATATGTTTAACTACCCCAAAACACGCACGTATGAAGTATGTTAACCACCTACCTCTCCTGCAAGGTGACCCTGGACAGGACATTCTCTCTGGACTTGTTTCTCCTGGTGTAACATAAAGGATGTTGTGTAACAGCTTGTTTTTCTTTAGCGCCACATGCCTGCCACTCTGCTATGCATTTTACGTGGATTGTCTTATGTAATTTTCACAACAGCCCAGCTAACAATAGAGAAAACTGAGGCTCAAAGGTGAGCATCTGCTAACAAACGTCAGTGCAATCCCATTTCTGAGCCTATGTCTTTAGGAACTTCCTGTATTAGTGAGATCTTTCTCAGCTCTATATGAATTCAGCATATTCTTCTTGGCCAAAATAATTTCCTTAACTGGCAATTAGGGTCCAGGAACAGTGTAAATCAAGGGGATGATAGAATGACAATGGAGAGGTCTCCAACCACAGGCCAAGCAGCATGCTTCCACCCCAAGCCTGAGACTGGTACTTCCTATAACGTTGCAACAGCCTCCCTCCCACACACTGGGCCCCGGGTGCCTGCAAAGCTTTGCTGGAGGCTGGGTGTCAGGTGTGAGAAGCTGCTGGGAGTTCCCTCCTCCCTCACAATGCTCCACCTCCACCTCTGCCGGAGGATGGAACTTCAGAACAGGAGGCCCATTGCAGCCTGAAGAAAATGATCAGGATAACTCATTTGTAAAAATCTGTTTAATAAATATACATCATAAAAGTACCAAAATAATTACCAACAATACACTATGTACACCATTTACAGGAGGGTAACACAAACCTTGACAGGTAGTAACTTTTCACCCCACATCACTGAAAGGCTTAACACTCCTGGCTGTTACATGTCACAGGATACCACTGGGGTCAGTCACTCGAAGCACAATAAATATAAAATGTGGTCCTTCCATGAAATTTTTGATAATCTTCTCCAAAAACCCCACAAAGGTGAGGTTTAAAAGAAGTTTTCTTGGAATTTCAATGATCTTTTTGTCCCCTACAAAAAGTTCACAAAAGCAACAAAATGAGGGCTGATCCCACCACAATAAAACGTTTTGGGCCAGGCAGTGTGCAGTGTGGACATAAGTACACCCTTTAAATTTTTTCTTTTTTCTTTTTTTTAGAAAAATAAAACTTTTTTTTGTACAAATATACAAGTCCATGTTCTTTCAGCCCCTTTGTGCTCATAACGTCAGACGCTGGCCTCCAAACACACAGTCATCATAGGGCAGCTGAAAACAAGGGGAAAAAAGACACGTTAAGCTTCCGGAGCTCTGCCAGCTACTGGGATGGGGAGGCCCCTACTGGAAATAACTCTTGGACTCCATTCTCCATAGCCCAAATATAATGAACTTTATAGGCTGAGGGAGTTTGCCTTTAATGCTTCTCTTTAAAAAAAGGGTAAACTATTAAAAAAAAAAAGGGGGGGGTACATTCTTGGGATACTGGTTATGCACAGAAATTTGAGAGACTCATTATGTAGATAGCCCTCTGATAAGGAGCAGCTCTAGCGCGGCCTGGGAGGGTGAAGGGAATGGCACCTCATTAGAGCACCGAAGGAGTTCACAGACTCACCTCGTCCTCCGTGAACTCCGTGAACTCTGACTCTGTGTCATAGCTCTCCTCATCCTCACTCTCTGGCAGCATCTGAAGGTTTTCTAGCGTCAGCTGGCCCAGCTGCTGCTGTATCCGGGTGCTTGGACGGCCCCAGGTGAGCTGGTAGGGAGAATAGCCCTGGTAGGTAACTCTGTTGACATCAGCCCCACACTTCAACAGGAGCGATACCAGGTCAGGATTCTGCAGGTCCACTGCGAGGTGAAGGGCAGTCCGGCCATTACAGGGCTCCTGAAACCAAAAGGAATTTGTGATGCTTATGGCTGCGTGTGGAATTTCTGCTCACAACATGAGCACGAGGAACCTGACTCAGTGCATCGGAGACAGGAAGCACCAACCTGAGCATTGACATCAGCACCCAAGGACACCAAAAGCTCCACGATGCCCAGGTAGCCATGGATAGAGGCTAAGTGTAGACACGTGTGGCCTGGAAGAACAAAAGGAAAAAAGTATAACCACCTGTTTCAACCCTCACTCCTTTCACCTATTCTTTTACGGGACAAATAATCATATCTTCTGAATTTTAAGAACCCACAGTCTGAGTTCTGAAAGAACTTTATAAAGGCATCCAATAGGCACTTTGCACACATATTTTCTCAATCTTCCAAATGTTGGGAGTTTAAGCTCTTGCCCGGGCTCCTTAAGTTGGCCCACCTGCCCCTTCTCCACGTCACCTGCCCTCCGAGGGGGTGGGGCAGGGCAGGGAGGCAGACATACCATTGTAGTTGGTAGCCTTCAGGATGGAGTGGAGGTGCGGGGTGGTGCAGGACTGAGTCAGGACTCCCACGCTGGCCAGGCAGCCCTGCTCACAGGCAAGGTGTAGGGGGGTATTTCCTCGAAAGTCTCGGAGCTCAGGATCACAGCCAGCTCCCAGAAGTGCCTCAGCAATTTCTGGCTGGTTGGTGATCACAGCCAAGTGGAGTGGAGTCTACGAATGCAAGAGAGACCAGAGAAGGTAAGCCATGGACCAAACCCACACCCCGAGTTCCCCTCAACCCGTGTCTGCTGGTTGGGTGCTGCTCCTCCTAGACGGGGGTGGGTGGGGAGGGCTGGCGAATAGCAGAGGCTCCAGGTGGGTCATAAAGACCTCACCAAATCAGTGGAATTTCTTTCACTCTCTAGGATGTGGGCTGATGTGAAGTAAAAGGTGAGGGTGAATGATGCTCAGTAGCCCTGAATTCAGAAAGGATCTGGGGTGACTCTGCTACATTAGCTACGTCCCAGGGTCAGACAGAGCCCGGGCCAGGCAAGCGGCGCACCTGCTGCAGGTTGTTCTGGAAGTTAAGGAAGGCCAGGTCTCCCTTCACCTGGCGGATCACTTCCATGGTCAGTGCCTTTTCTTCATGGATGATGGCCAAATGCAGGAATCTGTGGGGAAGAGAGGGAAAAACCCCAGGAGTGGTGAGTGCACCGCGTGGGGCCCAGGGAGGCGCGGGCTGCGGGGGATTGCGCAAGGCCGGGGTTTCTGGAGGCCGAGGCCGCGGTGTTTTCCGCGAGGTTATTATGAGCTGAGTGTTCCTGGCAGGCGCCCAGGGACTTTCCGCCCCCCTCCCCCTGCGGCCCCGGCGGGCGCCGGCCAGACCGCCCCGCCCTCCCGCCAGCTCGGAACGCCCTGTACTTCCCCTCTCGGCTGCTCGGCGCCCGCCAGCGGCCAGAAACTCCCGCCCCGCCTTATGCAACCGGGGACTTCGCGTCCCCGCTGCCGCCCCGCCCCCGGCTTAGAGGACGGGTCTGGGGGGAGGGGGCGTGTGGCGACGCTGCCATCTACCAGGGTCCAGCCGCCGCCCGTCCGAGTCGGGCCGGTGACCCGCGCGGCCCTGCAGCCCTGCAGCCCTGCAGCGTTCGGGGCGGTGCAGGAGCCCCGGGGCGCCGCGGCGCCCGCCCGGCTGCATCGCTGGTCCCCCGGCTCGGGCTCCAGGCCCGGCGCCTCCCAACCCCTGGCCGCGCGCGTTCCGCCCTCCCGACGACCCCCCCAGCCCCGGGCCTGCGCCACTTACGAGTCCCCGTCCTCGGTGAGCTGCTGCTTCCAGGGCTCCGCGCCGCGCGGCACCTCCTGCGGCTCGAGGCGGATCTCCTGCAGCTCCTTGACCATCTGCTCGTACTCCTCGTCCTTCATGGAGTCCAGGCCGCTGTCGTGGCGGTCGTCCAGTAGCCGCTCCTTCTTCAGCCCGTCGCGGGGGCCCTCCATGGCCCACTCCTGGGGGCGCTCGGCCGCCTGGAACATGGCGCGGGCGAGCTGCGGGCGCTGCTGCGGGTGCGCTGGGCCGCGGGCTGCGCGCTGCTTCCTCGCTGGGGCGCTGGCGGGCGGGACGGCGACACGGACTGGTGTGGGCTCTGCAGCGCCGCCGCGGCGCCCTATAAACGCTGGCTGGGGATTTCTCTGGGGCGGGGTCAGGCTCGGGGAATTTCCAAGCCAGTCAGACCAGAAAAAGAGAACTGGCTTCGTCCTCTGCTAGGGGGAAAAAGAAGCCTAAACCCTGAGCTGGGGCTCATCGGAGAAACTCCCTGCGATGAGCCACTGGGGTCACGGACAGGGAACTTTTTGATGAGCGCCGAGTGGCTGGAAAGTCCTTCCGACCAGGCCCCCTCCCCCCGGTACTTCCCTGCAGCCTGCACCCTGTAATCCTGTCCCTCTGCAAGTGAACCTTCTTTCCCTGGGGTTTCCCACGATCGGTTTGAATTGGGGTCGTCGGCTGCTGAGATCCCAAGGACGCCGACCTGATGGGCGATCCCTCTTTGGGGTTTGCCAACCTGCCGGTCCTTTCCGTTTTTTGATCTTTTGAAAACGCAAGAGTGGAAATGATGGCTGGCGTAGGGATTTGCTTTCCCCAGACTTCTAAGGGGAAGGACGCGCTGTGGTTAGGGGGCTGCAGGCCGCGCCGGTGTTTCTGCCAATACCAGGCTCTTTGCAGCGTAGGAACTTTTAGCTTCGCCCCCTCCCACCCGCCCCACCCCACGTCCCCCCTCACGCACCCCCGCCAGGTAGAAGTTGTGAAAGCTTTGGAGGAGTGAAAAGCCTAAATCCTTGGAGAACTCTCAAATCACTTCCTAGGGATGAACAGCCCTGTTGACTGGGGGAGGGGCAAACTCTCCCTGTATCTGGAAACTGCTGAATAGGACCATGACTTTTTTTTTTGTTTCCCAAGCAAAGCAAGGTGTTAATCTTTGTAGTAGTGGTTGTGGATACCTTGCAATAACAGAATAGCTATTGTGTTCATAAGTAGCTATTCGTTTATGCTATCTGACCTACATCGTGCTGCGGCAGAGAATGAATCCTGAGCCTACTTCTGGGCACCCAAACTGAGCAATTCGAGGAGCACTTAGAGAAGGAGGCTGAAGAATGAGTTTAATTAGTGCCTTAACAGCGATTGGACCTTAAGGAACGCCAAGAAAGTAGTTGCCAGGCATCCTGCAGGAGGCTCACGGCAGTCCCATCCTGCCCACTCCTCCTTGCTCCCTTGTCCTGGGGGACAGTAGCAGTTGGACCCATTCATGCCACCCGGGTAGAAAGGGGTTTCGGCTCACTATGCTCTGGTTTCACTTGCAGAAATATAATTTATGCTTTCCACTCTACCTCCACCTCCAAGCCTGCAAGCCATGGACTGAATTCATCTACTTGGTAGAATTGGTACAGGCAAAATAAAGCAAACTTCGGTCAGAACTCTTAAGAATTAGTCCCAGGAGGCCTTGTAGTTCTGCAGAGATTTCTGGTGATTATTGCAATCATCTTTATCTTGACTGGCCTTGTACTAACCAATCCTTCCCCTCTCTTCAAATCTCCACCCCTCCCCTAATATTAGAATGTAAGAAATCTGACTCGATAGAGAGAGACCAAGTATGAAGGGAAAAAAATTAAAATCAGATAGAACCTCCCGGGTAGTATTGATCACGTTACAGTGAAAACTTCCCAGGGATAGACACCGTTGTCTCTGCAGGCTTATGATACGCAAATCTACAATGATTGAGGCAAGGTGAAACAGTGACTGCAATGGGACATCTCAATTCAGGTTCTGTCTTTACTTGACTGCACATTAGTTGGAGAGGTCAGTTAACTTTTTTGTGGTATACTTAACTTTTATAATAAGATTAGATTGAATATTACTTAATGTCTTTTCTAGCTTAAAAGTGGCATTACTTGTCTACAAATGCATGCCTAACTCTCCTTTGTAAGGGTGACCATGGCTCTTGGAAATATCAGGGTATAAATTTTTGAAAGAATTCCGGCGCTTTATGTACCACATTGTTCTCAGAACTAATCTTGTAAGATAGATATTGTTCCTATTTCCCTAAAAAGAAACTGAAATGCATAGAAATTTACCCAGGAACCCCTTGGCAGTATATTAATCATTTGGCCAAAGCAGTCTTAGTATTAACACTTTTGAAAACACGCTGTGAAAATCAGACTGACTATACTATAATTTGGAATATACTCAAAACTATTTTCTACTCCAACTGTTAGGGAAAATAAGGGGTGGGTGTCCCCCGACCACCATCTGGGGATAGTCACTTCTTTTAAACATGTACAGAAACATCAAACTCTAAATGTCCCAATTATAGAGGATACATCAGAAGAAGATATTTGGCCTCAGGCATAAAAATGGTTATAAAAAATAAAAATATCTGAGGAATAAGGTTTTTTTGCACCACCTTCTATGGTTTTATATTTCTGATAGCCTTCAGGACCTTGGTGTTTATTTCTGATTGTTTTGTGTGACACCTAGTGGTAAGACTAAGGCACAGGCGTTCCTTGATTTGTCATAGTGCCTTTTGCAAAAATTGGGAGGTGCTGAGCCTTGATGACTTGTCCCTACAGTGGAGATTCCCAAGGAGGTACCTTTTGTTTTCCTGCATCTCTGGGAAACAGTTTTGAATAATGTGATCCAACAGGTTTTCTCCCCATCATCTATAGCGCTATATGGTTTAAGTCAACAAACATTACAACATGGGTGAAAAAGAATATACACTTGGAAATTAGAACCATGAGCAACTGGGCAGAAGACAACAAGAGGGTCTGGTTTTGATTTAGAAAGACCTTAATGGGCCGGGAGTTGTGGCTCACTCCTGTAATTTGAGCACTTTGGGTTGCTGAGGCGGGAGGACTGCTTGCCACCCAGGAGTTGGAGACCAGCCTGGGCAACAAGGCGAAACTCTGTCTCTACAAAAATATTAGCAGAGTGTGGTAGCAGGTGCCTGTAGTCCCAGCTACTCTGGAGGCAGAAGTGGGAGAATGGCTTGAGCCTGGGAGGTGGAGTTTGTAGTGAGCCATGATGGCACCACTACACTCCAGCTTGAGCAACAGACTGAGACCCTGTCTCAAAAAAAAAAAAAAAAAAGAGAGAGAAAAAGACCTTTTTGGACCCTTCAGCACTCAGATTTTTCTCCTCCTCATTGTCAAACATTCTAGCTAACCATAACCGTTAAAAAAAATGTTAAAACTGTAGGCTGTGCGCGGTGGCTCACGCCTGTAATCTCAGCACTTTGGGAGGCTGAGGCGGGTGGATCATGAGGTCAGGAGTTTGAGACCAGCCTGGCCAACATGGTGAAACCCCATCCCTACTAAAGATACAAAAAATTAGCCAGGTGTGGTGGTGCAGATGCTGCTTAGGAGGCTGAGGCAGGAGAGTCACTTGAACCGAGGAGGCAGAGGTTGCAGTGAGCCGAGATCGTGCCATTGCACGCCAGCCTGGGCGACAGGGTGAGACTCCGTCTCAAAAAACAAAACAAAACAGAACAAAAAACTTTAGATAACTCATTTTTAATGTTATTTGCCTTTTTTAATGCATAAGGCAAAATAATAAGTTACACCTCAAAGCTGCTTGTATTTTGGCCCAGGATGCAGACATAGGAAATGACAGGATAGCCAGCGATGCTCCAGGAGCACCCCCATGGGAAAGGGAGCATCACCAGGGCCTGGTTTGGCCACAGGCACTTCAGGCACTCCTCCTGCATGGAACAAGCACAGTATGGACAAAACCTATTGCCTGAAGTGCCATGGAGAGAGTCTACAAGTTCAGCCAGGTGGTCCAAACTCCTCAGCTTTTCTTGATATCATGGGCAGGGTGGCCTGTGTCAACTGGCCTGGCCAGTTAAAACTATTGTTTTGGCTACAGCAAATTCAACTCTGGAATCAGGCTACCCATTGCTCAGTGCAGCTAGGTTGGAAGAAAGATGAGCCATGACAGAGTTCCTGAAGAGCAAGGCAGGTGCACACCCGACTGGCAGCCCTACTGTGAAATTCTGAATATTCTGCTTTCAGTCTCAAGTTGTCTTCTTTCTTGCTATAGTGGTAGCAACTGTCTGCATCCTCTTCAGAACATGGAGCCCCCAAGCTATGGATCTTTTCCCATAGAAAAACAAGGCTGGGGGCGGTGGCTGCGGCCTATAATCCCAGCACTTTGGGAGGCTGAGGCAAGCGGATCACCTGAGGTCAGGAGTTCAAGACCAGCCTGGCCAACATGGTGAAACCCTGTCTCTACTCAGAATACAAAAATTAGCCAGGCATGATGGCACATGCCTGTAATCCCAGCTACTCGGGAGGCCGAGGCAGGAGAATCACTTGACCCTGGGAGGTGGAGGTTGCAGTGAGCTGAGATCGTGCCACTGCACTCCTGCCTGGGCGGCAGAGAGAGACTCTGTCTCAATTAAAAAAATTAAAAAAAAAAAAAAAAAGGAAAAACAGCTGTCAGAACCTTCATGTGTAGTGAAGTGAAAATGAGACTGTCAAATCCTTAATGTGTTTCCTTTGCTACAAATTCTGCAATTTAATGGCGATCAAAGCTTTAAAGGATCTCAAACTCAAATACTTACGCACAGAGAGCAGGCAGTTTTCACAGATGAGTGAAGCAGACCATTTGAGTCCGAAAGGAGTGGGATCTCCAACAGCTTAAGTCAGGGTGTGTACTTCCCTCATACTTAGCTCAGATAACTTTTGGCATGTAGCACCTTCAGTTCAGTAGTGACCTTCTATTGTTAAAGAAATAAAAAAATTGGCCCAGCTCCGTGGCTCATGCCTACAATCCCAACACTTTGAGAGGGTGAGGCAGGAGGATCACTTGCGTCTAGGAGTTCGAGACCAGCTTGGGCAACATAGTGAGACCCCATCGCTATAAAAATAAAAATAAAAAAATTAACCAGGTGTGGTGGCATACACCTGTAGTCTCACCTACTTGGGAGACTGAGGTGGGAGGATTGCTTGAACCTGGGACGTTGAGGCTACAGTGGGCCACGACTGTGTCACTGAGCTCCAGCCTCAGCAAAAGAGTGAGACCTTGCCTCAAACAAACATAAAAACATTATGAAAACTAAACACAGTGCATTTCTGCATCTATTGGCTAAACAGAGCCTATAAGCTCCGAGTTTACAACCTCTTTTTCAGCCAAGGTATGATGTTTTAATTGTGCTTTGCGGGAGGCACAACATTCTGCTCTTGGCATCAGGGGGTCTCTGCTCCTGTGTAACAGGAGAATAGGACAAAGTGTGTCTATTCATGATGCGCAGGGCTGTTCCTGCCAGGCAGGGTTAGAATTAGGGGATCTAACCTCTGAAAAGTGAATTTTTCCTCCCTCAAACCAAGTATTTATTTGTTTTGTTTGTTTGTTTGTTTTTGAGACAAACCAAGAGTTTTGCTCTTGTTGCCCAGGCTGGAGTGCAATGACGTGATCTTGGGTCACTGCAACCTCTGCCTCCAGGGTTCAAGTGATTCTCCTGCTTCAGCCTCCTGAGTAGCTGGGATTGCAGGCACCCGCCACCATGCCCGGCTCATTTTTTGTATTTTGAGTAGAGACAGGGTTTCACTATGTTGGCTAGGCTGGTCTCAAACTCCTGACCTCAGGTGATCTACCCGCCTTGGCCTCCCAAAGTGCTGGGATTAAAGGTGTGAGCCACCATGCCCAGGCTGTTTGTTTTTTTGAGACAAGGTCTTGCTGTGCCACCTAGGCTGGAGTGCTGTGGCATGATCACAGCTCACTGTAGCCTTAATCTCCTGGGCTCAAGCAATTCTCCCACCTCAGTCTCCCATGCGGTGGGACCACAGGCACATGCCACTGTGCCTGGCTAATTTTTTATGAGACGGAATTTCATTCTTGTCACCCAGGCTGGAGTGCAATGGTGCAATCTTGGCTCACTGCAACCTCTGCCTACCGGGTTCAGACGATTCTCCTGCCTCAGCCCCCTGAGTAGCAGGGATTACAGGAGCCCGCCACCATGCCCAGCTAATTTTTTGTATTTTTAGTAGAGACAGGGTTTCACTGTGTTGACCAGGCTGGTCTCGAACTGTTTACCTCAAGTGATCTGCCTGCCTTGTCCTCCCAAAGTGCTGGGATTACAGGCGTGAGCCACCACACCTGGCCGTGCCTGGCTAATTTTTAAATTTTTTGTAGAGATGGGTCTCCCTGTGTTGCCCAGGCTGGTTTTGAGTTCCTGGTCCGAGCGATCCGCCCACCTTCACTTTCAAAAGTGCTGGGATTACAGGTGTGAGCCACTGCACCTTGCCCCAAAGCAATTTTTAAATGCTACAGTGTAAAATAAGCATAATACGTCCAACAAAGTTCTGATTTTTCTCACAATGACTACTTACATTGTTATAAGGAATCAGATGACTTCAGTAAACATCTCCTGAGGTGTGCCTGCTCTGCTGGTGCCCTAACTGCATGCCCATCTGGCTCTTGGGTAACCTGCTGCGAGGGAAGGAGGAGGCCTGCACGTGTCACCCGTGGCCAAAATTCCTGGCTCTCCCTTTTCATGGCTTGTTGGCAGTAACCAAGTAATATTTATAGGTGTGTAGCATTGTTCATGGTCTGTTGTGTTCAGGGAGAAGTAGTTGGATCAGGAAGGTGGTAGAGGCTTAAGGCAGTTTCCCCTGCATGCTGATGTATTTGCTATTTTGTCTTGGGTGTAAATTCATTCTGAGTTTAGTCAGGGTATGAGGATACTTAGCACTAGGGAACTTCCACGCAAGAGCCTGGTACTTGGCAGGAGATGAGACATAAATGATATGGGGCCCTTGTTCTTTGGCACTGAAATTAGGTGAGGAGCTCATGATCCTTCTCAGAGGGGGCCTAAGCTGTATCCACCAACGGAAACCACGTGGAGAGGTAGACCCTTTCCCCCCTACAGGCTAAGGTCTTGGGAATCGTTTAGGAAAAAGGAAAACAGAATCAGAGCTGCTAAGAGATAGATTCATATTACAGAGTAAGGCTTTAGGAAGCTTGTTCCTGAGCCTTTCTTGTAAGTGCTAGAATAATGCCTTTCTCAGGCTTCCTTTTAGAGCCTCTATTATCTGGAGTAAAGCCCCAGAGTGCTTGGGTAAGTATTAGAAATTGAGCTTTGTCTCTGAGGCTATTAGTGGGGAAGGGTACTGCAAAAATACAGTTTCTGAAAGTTTTTCTTAGGTTGATTTTTTTTTTTTTTTGAGACGGGATCTCACTCTGTCACCCAGGATGGGGTGCAGTGGCAAGATTACGGCTCACTGCAGTCTTGACCTTCTGGGCCCAAGCAATCCTCCTGCCTTAGCCTCCCATGCAGCTGGGATTACAGACACGTGCTACCACACCTGGCTAATTTTTGTATTTTTAGTAGACACGGGGTTTCGCCATGTTGGGCAGGCTGGTCTCCAACTCCTGATCTCAGGTGATCCACTTGCCTCAGCTTCCCAAAGTGCTGGGATTATAGGCGTAAGCCACCGCGCCTGGCCTGGCCAGGTTTGTTTGTTTATTTATTTATTTATTTATTTTGACACAGAGTCTTGCTCTGTTCCCCAGGCTAGAGTGCAGTGGTGTGATCTTGGCTCACTGCAACCTCCGCCTCCTGGGTTCAAGTGATTCTCATGTCTCAGCCTCCCTAGTAACTGGGACTACAGGCGCCTATCACCACGTCTAGCTTATTTTTGTATTATTTGTAGAGACGGGGGGTTTTGCCATGTTGGCCAGGCTGGTCTTGAACTCCTGACCTCAAGTGATCTGTCCACCTTGGCCTCCCAAAATCTGGGATTACAGGCGTGAGCCACCGTGCTCAGCCTATTTTTTTCTTTTCTTTTCTTTTCTTTCTTTTTTTTTTTTTTTTGGAGATGTTGTCTCTGTTGCCAAGCTGGAGTGCAGGGGCGTGATCTCGGCTCACTGCAATCTCCGCCTCCCAAGTTCAAGTGGTTCTCCTGCTTCAGCCTCCTGAGTAGCTGGAATTACAGGCACGCACCACCATTCCCGGCTAATTTTTGTATTTTTAGTAGAGACAAGGTTTCACAAGGTTGGCCAGGATGGTCTCGATCTCCTGACCTCGTGATCTGCCTGCCTCAGCCTCTCAAAGTGTTGGGATTACAGGCGTGAGCCACTGTGCCCGGCCGCCCGGCCTATTTTTAAACACTGAAAGCAAATGCGAAACAGAGTGAGAAGGATCACAAATAGAAGCCATGAGCAGAAAAAAAGGGGAGAAATTGGCCTGGAACATTTTTTCTTACCAGGTGTCAGCTGTCAGAGTCCAGTCCCGTGACTGTGACACAGTCCGTTTGGATAAGCCACTTAGCTTGGCTTAGGAATATTCATCATTTCCTATATCCCAGGGCTGTTCATAGGCTAACGTGTAGTGATTATTTGGCCAAAAACGCTGATATTTTCAGAAAGTGAAGCAGATTAATGCATCACCAAATCTTTAAATGCTAATATTTGAAAATTGGGCCAGTTTGGAAGAGTGTGAGAAAAGAGGGAATGGGGTGCCCCTGTACTCATTGATTGAAACTCAAGAGGCTAGGCGGAAATGGGTGAGGTTGACAGCACAGGTATGGGTTTTGCTAGAAATCTAAATGAACATCATGAATAGAGAGCAGAGAAGCAGACAGATAACCCAGTTTCGATGCTGGCTCTTCCACCTTTAGGGATCAGGTCCACCTTCAGGTTGCCAGGGCATCAGGAAAGCACCTCAGTGGATTTCAGGGCAAGAGGATGGGAGTCACAGGGTAAAGGGAAGAGGCTACACGCAGAGCAGGAGCAGGGACTATGGGAGTTAGGGAGGGAGCCGAGGGGGGATTTTCCCTTCACAAATGGCAGGGCAGAGCACGAACATGAGGAACGCAGTATATGCATGGTGCTGTCTGCAGTGACATCTTCTGGCCATTTGTGGAAGAAGTTTTCTCTGAGGCATCACTGATTCTTGAGAAGAGGAATTTAGGAATGTTGAGTTGAGGATGTGCACTGAGACTGGATATGGAGTTGTGATTGTGGTACATCACTTAACACAGTCGCAAAGGAAGGACCCCCACTTTATCTGTGAGTGTTAATTTTCCTTCAGTGCCTGTTGCCAGTCAGCTCAGTGCATCCTGCTATTGAAATGATACCCGGACCATCCTCTTCCTTCCATCTTCACTGTCCCCACAGTAGTGTGGGCTGTGTTGTACCATGGTAGCTTCTTGGTACTTTTTGTTATTGTGGTTTTGAGATGGAGTTGCCCAGGCTAGAGTGCAATGGTGTGATCTCGGCTCACTGCAACCTCTGCCTCCCAGGTTCAAGTGATTCTCCTGCCTCGGCCTCCCCCTTAGCTGGGATTACGGGCACCCGCCACCACACTCAGCTAATTTTTGTATTTTTAGTAGAGATGGAGTTTCACCATGTTGGCCAGGCTGGTCTCGAACTCCTGAACTCAGGCAACCCACCCTCCTTGGCCTCCCAAAGTGCTGGGATTACAGGCGCAAGCCCGGCAAAAATGAATTATTTTTAAAGTTGAAACATAATACCTTCCTGTGATTAAAAAAAACCAAGCAGTCTGAAAAGATTACAATTATACAATTAAATCTGTCTTGTCTTTCTTTCTTTTTTTTTTTTTTTTTGACTTGTTGCCCAGGCTGGAGTGCAATGGCGCGATCTCGGCTCACTGCAACCTCCGCCTCCCGGGTTCAAGCAATTCTCCTGCTTCAGCCTCCCAAGTAGCTGGGATTACAGGCATGTGCCACCATGCCTGGCTAATTTTTGTATTTTTAGTAGAGACGGGGTTTTACCGTGTTGGTCAGGCTGGTCTCAAGCTCCTGACCTCAGGTGATCCACTCGCCTCGGCCTCCCAAAAGTGCTGGGATTACAGGCATGAGCCACCGTGCCTGGCCTAAATATCTTTTCAATGAGGCTTCTAATATGCATTTTCATTATATCATTTCCTGTAACAGAGCCTCTGTTGACCTTCCATGGCCTGCAGGAAACGGTCTGAATTCCTCAGCTGCATTTAAAGTCCTCCAGAGTCAGACTCTATCCTGCCCAGCCACTCCTCATCGCCATTTCCCCCCGAGCACCAATGCTTTGTGCCAGCTGCTCTGGCCTTCATGCAGGCCTCTCCCTCCCTGCCCTAGGACCACCTTCTTTTTTTTTTTTTTTTTTTTTAATTATACTTTAGGTTTTAGGGTACATGTGCACAATGTGCAGGTTTGTTACATATGTATCCATGTGCCATGTTGTTTTCCTGCACCCATTAACTCGTCATT
>NW_026652291.1:72181801-72204986 GCF_009828535.3 Hylobates moloch
CAGCTTTCTACATATGGCTAGCCAGTTTTCCCAGCACCATTTATTAAATAGGGAATCCTTTCCCCATTTCTTGTTTTTGTCAGGTTTGTCAAAGATCAGATAGTTGTAGCTATGCGGCATCATTTCTGAGGGCTCTGTTCTGTTCCATTGATCTATGTCTCTGTTGTGGTACCAGTACCATGCTGTTTTGGTTACTGTAGCCTTGTAGTATAGTTTAAAGTCAGGTAGCGTGATGCCTCCAGCTTTGTTCTTTTGGCTTAGGATTGACTTGGCGATGCGGGCTCTTTTTTGGTTCCATATAAACTTTAAAGTAGTTTTTTCCAATTCTGTGAAGAAAGTCATTGGTAGCTTGATGGGGATGGCACTGAATCTATAAATTACCTAGGACCACCTTCTTTCAGCTTCCTTGCCAGGACCTACCCTTTCCAAAACTTTTCTGTCTTCCTCTTCTTGGAGCACTCTGCCCTCTTCTAAATCCTTCTAGCTTTTACAGCTTGCCTTGAATATTGGGCCACATATTGTCTTATACTGCTTAGTTATTGCTTGTGTCATATTCTGATCCCTAGTTAAACACAGAATAGTGTTGGGTGGGGCAGGGGCTGCTGGGTGGGGAGGAGACATTCATTTCTTTTGTGTCTCCCTTACCCTGGGCTACCCTTGCCATTGTTTCAGGCATGAGTATCCCCTTTGCTTCATACCTGTCATAATTTTTCTTGGACCCTCCTCCTCTGTCAATACCTCACTTTGCATGCAATCGATTTCATTCTTTTCTATCTAGAAATTATCTCAACACTCTGAAATAAAGGCTATTAGGAGGATGGGGGCACATCAGAGCCACCATATCCCATCCTGTCCTAGAGGAATTGAACGTAAGTAGAAGTGAACAGATTATAAATAGACCTAGATAGTGTCCTCCTTCTCTTCTTTTCTTTTCTGTTGCGTGAGAGTAACCTCTGGGGTGGAGCCCAGGGTTGGGGGGGAAGGCTCCTTTTCAAACCTTCAGTTAAGGAGTTAAGGAGATAGGTGATGTCCTGGAGGCTTGCTTAGTCCAGCTCCCCAGGGCAAGAAATCTAACAGGAAATTGGGGCAGAAGCTCTAGTTTAGAGGAATAGATGAACATTTGCCTGGAGTATTCCCCATGTTAGAAATGCACTGGGGACATAGAATGGTGGGAAGGAAGCAGAATGAGAATGAGTGTTGTTGGTTGAAAGGCCATCTGACAAAGTGATGCATACTCAGACCTCTCACTGAGGACTGCAAGGCTAACGGCCCATGGACATATGACTGGCTGGCTCAGGTAGGGGTGTGGTGGCCAAGGCCCACCTGCTGCCCTTCTGGGGTGCTCTTTAATGGCTTTCAGAAGCAGAGGTATTTTCAACACCAAAATTTCATAAGCTCAAGAGCTTGACCCAGTTTAACAGAGTATACATAAACCAATACAATCAATATTTAAAATGAAAAGCCCATTGGTGTACAAAGAATGATGTATGCTTTGCAGTCTGACTAAGGCAACATCTAGAACAATTTATTTCCCAGGAAAGTTTCCCTTGAAGAGGAAGCCCTAGGCAGTTTAGATCCAGGTAGACTTCACATCTTGGACTTTGAGCACAGAGAACTTCATTCAAATACTATTACATATGAACATATACTAAATGGTTTTATAAAAGTCGTACAGGAGGCTGTTTGACGTATCGAGCATCAGGGCATCACTGCAGCTTTCCATTGTTCAAGGCCTTAACCTTCTCACTTTGTCTTTTCACTCTCAACATTGAGTCTATCGATTTGTCAGGCCAGCTCAGCGACAAGACTGGAAATTAACTTAGAGGTATATGGGAGGGTTGTTGTCTGCAGGGTGTTGAACTGAGGCTAAAAATAGGTGGGGATTCCTGGGGCAGCCTCCTTCGTGGTCACAGGCACCACAAAAGGAAAACTCAGCAGGGAAATTTGCTTTCGAGCCCTGCCCACAAGGGAGGGTAAAAGCCCCCACCTCTGTCGCTCCCCACAGGAAAAGCTCAGGGTGACACTGAGTTCGGTGCTTTCAAAATGTCAGGGCGCTCACAGACAGGCTGTCACCCCTTCCCGCCCCCAGACTTCTGATCAGAGGCTTTCCCTCTGGGTAAATTCACTTTCTTAGTTCAAGCTCAAATGTCTGTCCCTGACTGCCTGTAGCTATGTTTTGTCGCAGGCCTGATTAAGATAAAGGGAATGTGAAATATTGACACAACAGGGTTAATATGGGGGAAAAAAAAAACTCTAAAGAAGCAAAGCACTGTAGGTAGGGAAAACAAAACCCATTAATTTGTCAAGCATTTATTAAGCTCTTTTTTTTTGGTGCCAGGCACTATGCTGTGATATGGAGCATAATAAAGATAAATTTTTATTTATAAAATAAAAATAAATATGGTTCCTGCTCTCAAGGCGCTTCTGGGCTGGTGAGAAGACCAGCAGGTAAATGAGTAGTTCTAGTAGGGAGTGACCAGAGATGTGGCCGAGGCCTGAACAAAGTGGCCTGGGAGCAGGAGGCGGGGAAAGCCACACCACACTGAGAGGGATGGTCCAGGGCGGCTATTGAAAGACAAGTCAGAGTCAGGAGTGGGAACAAGGATGTGCAGGCAGAGGGTTAAGCCTGTGGTGGGGCTGGGAGGTGTGAAAGCAGCTTCACAGGGCTTGCTGTGTGGTAGAGGGATGTGAGCTGGCAGGAAAGGCACAGCACACAGCCATGTGACCGAGCCGAGAAGCTGGGCCTGTACTCTGAAAGCTGTGGTGGGTCACTGATCAGGTATATGCTTTAGACGACAGTGTGGCAAATAAACTGGAGTAGGTTAGGCATGAGGCTGGTGGCCAGTTAAAGACAGTGACTGGAGGCCAGGCGCAGTGGCTCATGCCTGTAATCCCAGCACTTTGGGAGGCTGAGGCAGGTGGATCACTTGAGGTCAGGAGTTTGAGACTAGCCTGGCCAACACGGTGAAACCCCGTCTCTACTAAAAATACAAAAATTAGCTGAATGCGGTGGTGCGTGCCTGTAATCCCAGCCACTCGGGAGGCTGAGGCAGGAGAATCACTTGAACCCGGGAGGTGGAGGTTGCAGTGAACCGAGATGTCGTACCACTGCACTCCTGCACTCTAGCCTGGGCGACAGAGCAAGACTCTGTAAAAAAAAAAAAAAAAAAAAAAAAAAAAAAGACAGTGGCTAGAAAGTGAGATGGCTACAGAGAGATCTAAGAACAAGGATTTCGAGATCTGAGTGACTGGATGTGAAGGAGACAAGGAAGAATCTAGGAGCTCTGTTTCTGACTTTGGTTACGTAATGGAAAAACCAGAGGAAGAGCAGACTGAGGGGAAGATGATGGGCTCCATCTTGGACACATTAATTTCAAGATTCTGGTAGATACAAACCGCCAGTTTAATGTGGAGAGTTCTAAGAGCATGCAATATATTAGAAGTCATTGACTTATTTGAGAAACGGACAAAGCCACCCAGGAATTGTGTGTAGAAGTCCAAACACCAAGACTGGGAACACCCAAAGAGGTGAGCTTGGCTGAGAAGCCAGCCAAGGAAACTGAGGAAAAGCATCCAGATAGGTGTGAGGAAAAGCAGAAGAGAAGGCTGCCCAAAAGCTGGAGAACGTGAGAAGTACAAGAAAGTGGTCTTTGTAAACCAAGTGTCAAGTATGGCAAGATTGTGTGTCTGTAGGAAACTGCACAGATATGCTAAAGCTCATGAATTCAGGGTAACTTGAGAAGAGAAAGGCCAGACTGAAAGAAAAGAAAGTTTTATTTAAGATATGATGTTTAATTACTTTTAAATACACAATTACAGGCTAACTAAAGGGCTCCTTCAGGGCTGTGATTCAAAGATTTACAATTATTTCATTAAAAGCACATAATGAAAACGTGGCATCTCTTTCATTTTATCAGTAAACAGATGGAAGTTGATGAAGTTAAGTGATGTGCTCAAGGTCACACAGTTAAACAAATTGGACTAAAACCCAGATCTCTAGATATTGAGCCTGGTGCTCCTTCCTCTATATGAGTTTGGTTCTCAAACTTTGGCTTGTATTAGAGTCACCTGGAGGGTTTGTTAAACCACAGCTTGCTGGGCCACCCTCCAGAGATTTTTATTCAGTAAATCTGGGTTGAGGCCTGAGAATGCATTTCTTATCAGTTGCAGGTTACCTATTGCTTCTGGCCCAGGACCACATTGAGGACCACTCCTCTGTATAAGCCTCTTTATCTCTAACACTTAAAATACTCAAGAGTTAGGCCGGGCGCGGTGGCTCACGCTTGTAATCCCAGCACTTTGGGAGGCCGAGGCGGGTGGATCACGAGGTCAGGAGATCGAGACCACGGTGAAACCCCGTCTCTACTAAAAATACAAAAAATTAGCCGGGCGTGGTGATGGGCACCTGTAGTCCCAGCTACTCAGAGAGGCTGAGGCAGGAGAATGGCGTGAACCCGGGAGGCGGAGCTTGCAGTGAGCTGAGATCACGCCACTGCACTCCAGCCTGGGGGACAGAGAAAGACTCCGTCTCAAAAAAAAAAAAAAAAAAAAAAAAAACATACTCAAGAGTTCTAGAAGGCAGTTAGGTCTTTCAGGTTGCTTAATCATTTTCTCAGAAACCCTCCTTATATTATTAGTTTGCTTAAAAAGAATATTTTCTTCATGAAAACAGTCTCCTTGAACTTTATTCATTGAAAACGCTCAAGCTGTTCTAGATAGACACTGTTCTGGGCATTAAAGATACAGTAAAATACTTTGTCCTCAGAGGGCAGGCACGGTTGGTACACCTGTAATCCCTAATCCCAATATTTTGGGAGGCCGAGGCAGGAGGATTGCTTGAGCCCAGAAATCTGAGACCAGCCTGGGCAACATGGTGACACCCCATCTCAAAATAAAATACAAATAATACAAAAATTAGCCAGCTGTGGTGTTGTGCACCTATAGTCCCAGCTACTTGGGAGGCTGAGGCACAACAATCACCTGAGCCTAAGAGGTCGGGACTGCAGTAAGCCCAGATCGCACCACTGCACTCCAGCCTGGGCGACAGAGGAAGACCTTGTCTCCAAAAAAAAAAAAAAACAAAAAAAACCCACAAAGGAACAAAAAAAACCTCTGTCCTCAGAGAGTTTACCTTGTGTAGGAGATACAAATAACACAAAATAAAAGAATATAATATGTTAGTGAGAGTGCTAAGGAGGAAAAAAGAAATCAAGGAAAAGTATAGAAATGTAGGGCAGGAGAGCATGTTGACATTTTAGGTAGGGTGGCCAGAGTAGACAAGAAGGCAACCATGAAGTAAATACTTTTTTGTTGTTGTTGTTGTTGCCTGGCTAGAGTGCAACGAGGCTATCTTGGCTCACTGCAGCCTTGACTTCGTGGGCTCAAGCGATCGTTCCACCTCAGCCTCCCAAGTAGCTGAGACTACTACAGGCACGCACTTGCACGCCTGGCTATTTTTTTTTTTTTTTTTTGTATATTTAGTAGAGATGGTGTCCACCACATTGTTCAGGCTGGCCTTGAACTTCTGAGCTCAAGCAATCCACCTGCCTCTGCCTCCCAAAGTGCTGGGCATACAAGTGTGGGCCACCATGCCTAGCTGAAGTGAAGACCTGAATGAAGAGCGTGAGCTGTGTGGCTGTCCAGGAAGGAGGGGCCCGGCGGTCTTCAGTGAGTGCAGAGGCCCGGAGAAGGACGCACCTTCAGGGACAGCAGGGAGTCAGTGTGGGGGAAGTCAGTCGTGTGAGTCAGGAGAGTAATAGGAAATGAAATCAAAGGTAACAGAATGCCAGATCAATGCTGGGACCTTAGGAACTGATTTTGACAATATTTAGTAAATTCCCCTAGAAAATATCACTCCATTTCTCTTGCTTTAAAACATATTTTGAGGGAACTTTAGGTCCCAGCCTTGAGTGGGCCCCAGAAGCTCCCAATCCTAAAGGGTATAGAAGTTCCCTCCACAAAGTGGCTGATCAGTGTGCCAAGTTGCTTGTTTTCCCAAAGCAACAGAGTACAGACCCATATGGAGGGACATATACGGAAGGAAATAGGTTTCTTTGGCCACCTTTTATGTATAAATGTGCCCTACTCCATCCTACCCCAACCCACACCCCAACTCCTATCCTCAGCTTCTTCACTAACTTCCAAGTGAATTGCCCTGGCAATGTCTACCACATTTTTTCTGTATTACGAATTTCATCGTCTACACTTCTGGGAAAAATTAACCGCACCCTTATGAGTTGTGAGCTGTGGCTCAGACCTTCAGTTCTTTTTATGGTCAAGCTTTTGGGTCTTGGCCCACCCACAACCACCTGTAATGGGAAAAAAAAAAAAACTCATTAAAACATTAAAGGACTTTTTGTCATCCTGGAAGGTTACTAAACTTATATTCGAACAAATAGAAATCTTCAAAGTATAATAGTTGCCAAAGTCAAAGGCAGATTACTAGGCTGAATAGATCATTGGTCTAAGAAAGTTGTGGAAAAAAAATCATGTCCTTTGCAGCGACACAGATGCAGCTGGAGGTCATTATCCTAAGTGAATTAGTGCAGGAACAGAAAACCAAATGCTTCGTGTTATCACTTATAAGTGGGAGCTAAACACCGGGTCATATGGACATAAAAATGGTAACAGTAGACACTGAGGACTACAGAAGGGAGAAGGGAGGGAGCGGGGAAAAGACTGAAAAACTAGCTCCTGGGTACTATGCTCACTACCTGGGTGACAGGTTCCATTATACCCAAACCTCAGCATCACTTAATACACCCTTGTCACAAACATGCACATGTACCCCCTGAATCTAGTACCTGACTGTGTTGTCTTGGAACCTGGAGCTAGGTCCTGCAAAAAAACTTGGGACTATAAAGATGCAGTCCTGAACTCTTAAGAGATTATATTCTAAAATAAAATGTCTTAGACCTCTGAGGATGTAGGGGTATTTATGAATATTAATGTTTTCCTATTGGTATGTGAGAAATATTTTCTAGCAGAACAACTACAAAAAAATGCAAGCCTCTTTCACATTTTGGTTTTAAGCCTTCAGAGACTACATTTATTATCTTGAACAGAATATAATTTCGAAGTCATATTGGCAAATTGTCAAGTTATCTGTGGGTACAGATTATAAAATACTGGATATAAAACCAGACCAGACACAGTGGCTCCGGCCAGGCATGGTGGCTCACGCCTGTAATCCCAGCACTTTGGGAGGCCACAGTGGGCAGATCACTTGAGGTCAGGAGTTCAAGGCCAACCTGGCCAACACTGTCTCTACTAAAAATACAAAAATTAGCCAGGCATGGTGGTGCTTGCCTGTAATCCCAGCTACTTAGGAGGCTGAGGCTGGAGAATCGCGTGAACCTGGGAGGCGGAGGTTGCAATGAGTCCAGATAGTGCCAGTGCACTCCAGCCTGGGTGACAGAGCAATACACCATCTCAAAAACAAAACAAAACGCAACACAACACATGAGTTTTCACTGATGACTTTTCCAGACTTGAATTGGCTCTTGGGGGCCCACATAGAGCAGAGGGTGACTTTCTGTAGGTGAACTTGCCAACCTCTCTAGAGCAGGCCCTGCTGCTCCACCTAGAATAACACATCACATGTGGGTTACTTCAAGATCCGAGCTGCTTCTGCTCCTAGGATCTGACAGCTGTTTGGGACAGGGACATTTTTTGCTGTTATTGATCTCTAAACTCTTAGACTGTAAGAGCTAGAAGTGACCTTTAAGGTCGTTTAATCCAACTGTTCCTTTTATACTTAAAGCAAGTCTTTAACATCCTTGCCAAAGGCTCCAGCAGTTTTGGTCAAACACCTCTATCTAGTGTTTATACGTAGGAATAATCTTAGGTGAGAACAAATATCCTGATTCCATTTACTGAGGAAGGCTTTTGTGCAGGAGGTAAGTTTTGGTGTGGTTAATATATTCAATTTAAATGTAATTCAGTTCAATTAAAAAAGATGAAAAGGAAACTTGGCTAATGCTTTTTTTTGTCAAATGAAACAATATTGTGGATGAATAATCAAGACTATTTCTTTGGAATACAGATAAATGGTAAACACTAATCCTAAATATCCATCATATGTGCCATCCTAATTAAAAAAATCCCAAATGCCAGACCACAATAGCAAAATGCTTAATAGTGCTGCCTACCCCAGTAAGCCATCATGGCTTGTCTCCACCAACACAGACAGATTTTATGGCCCAGTCTTTACATGAATCACTCTGTGAAAATGATAGCAAATGTAATAACCCTAGACGGCTGCAATTATCTAAATGTCTCTCTATTAGCCATTTGAATGGCTGAAGCCTTATAATCAAATTAGAGTGAATGCTAATTGAAATCTAATAGAGCTTACATCCATGTGATTAGATATCAGAATTTGATTCCAATATTGTTAAATTACAGACAGGGCCCATCAAGTCATACTAAAATGCGGTAACCTCAATGACAAAAGGAGATGGATTCTTTCAATAAAGAGATCAAGCTGGAACCGGTTTGTATGGTGTTACTGCCACCTACTGGGAATTAGTGGAACCGCAGAGACAATTTTTCCTTTGACGTGGGCACAACTGTTCTCTTTTTTCTTTTCTTTTTTTCATTTTTTGACGGAGTCTCGCTCTGTCGCCTAGGCTGGAGTGCAGTGGCGCAATCTCAGCTCACTGCAGCCTCCGCCTCCCTGGTTCAAGCGATTCTCCTGCCCCAACCTCCTGAGTAGCTGGGACGACAGGCGCGAGCCACCACACCCGGCTAATTTTTGTATTTTTAGTAGAGATGGGGTTCCAGCATGTTGGCCAGGATGATCTCCATCTCCTGACCTCGTGATCTACCCGCCTCGGCCTCCCAAAGTGCTGGGATTATAGGCGTGAGCCATTGCACCCAGCCTTTTCTTTCTTTTTTGAGACAGAGTATCCCTCCGTTGCCCAGGCTGGAATGCAGTGGTGTGATCATAGGTCGTTGCAGCCTCAACCTCCTGAGCTCAAGCGATCCTCCCATCTCAGCCTCATGAGTATCTGGGATTGCAGGTGTGTGCAACCACACCCAGCTAATTTTTGCGTTTTTCATAGAGACAGGGTCTCACTGTGTTGCACAGGCTGGTCTCAAACTCCTGGACACAAGCGATCTATCTGCCTTGGCCTTCCAAAGTGCTGGGATTACAGGCGTGAGCCACCGCACCTGGCCTACATAGAAACTTAAATATTTGCATACTGGATTTGGCCCAACATTAGCCTGATTGTTTATTTATTTATTTATTTTTGAGACAGAGACTCACTCTGTCGCCCAGGCTGGAGTACAGTGGCGTGATCTGCACTCACTTCCACCTCCGCCTCCTGGGTTCAGTCGATTCTCCTGCCTCAGCCTCCTGAGTAGCTGGGACTACAGGCACACGCCACCATGCTCCACTAATTTTTATATTTTTAGTTTCACCATGTTAGCTGGGATGGTCTTGATCTCGTGGCCTCATGATCTACCCGCCTTGGCCTCCCAAAGTGCTGAAATTACAGGCGTGAGCCACCATGGCCAGCCAGCCTGATTTTTTAAAATTAAAGTTTTATTTTTTATATTTTTTTATTTCAATAGTTTTTGGGGTACAGGTGGTTTTTGATTACATGGATAAGTTCTTTAGTGGTGATTTCTGAGATTTTAGTGCACCTGTCACCTGAGCAGTGTACACTGTACCCAATATGTAGTCTTCCATCCTTCACCGGCCTCCCAGCCTTCCCCCGCAAGTCCCCAGAATTCATTGCATCATTCTTGTGCCTTTGTGTCCTCATAGCTTAGCTCATGCTTTTAAGTGAGAACATAAATTATAATTTTCTTTACTCCAGTGTTTATTCCTAAACCATGCTGAATTGTTAATAAGGCAAGAATATAAACATATAAATGAAAAAGTTTGAATAAAACTTACTGGAAAAGCAAAGAAATATCATTTGAAACATTTAACAAGGGTTAAATACACCTGAAGTGGTAAAAAGCTTACTTCAATGCCAGCATTATGGCTAGTGACAGGCAGAACAATGCCGCCCCCCGCCACCCCCCGCCACCCCCCACCCCCGGATGTCTTAGTCCTAATTCTCAGAATTTGTGATTTTGTTAGGTTATATGGCAAAAGGGAATTTAGGCTGCAGATAGAATTAAGGATGTTAATCAGACGACCTTGAGATAAGGAGATTAGCCTGTCTTATCCAGGTGGGCCCAGTGTAACCATAACAGTACTTATAAACAGAGGAGGGAGGCAGAAGAGAAACAGGGAAATGGCAGTGTGAAAAAGACATGGCCTGATGTTGCTGGCTTTGAAGGTGGAGGGATGAGGCCATAAACCAAGGGATGCAGGTAGCCTCTAAAGCTGGAAAAAGATCAGGAAACTGAGTCTTCTCTAGAGACCCCAGAAGGAGCACAGTTCTGCTGCTCCCTTGATTTCAGCCCAGTGAGATTCATTTTGGACTTCTGACCTTCAGAACTGTTACATAACACATTTGTATTGTTTAAGCCACTAAATTTGTGGTAATCTGTTATGGCAGCAATGGGAAAACTTATACATGGATTGACAGAAGGGAAGCTGAAAGTGAAGAGATAAGTAAAGATCAAGGCACTGTTACATATGGGCAAAGCAGTAGACATGGAATCAGAAATTCCCTGCTCTGCCAGTTACTGTTAGTACCTCTGTAACTCAGTTACTTAACCTCTCTGTGTCTCAATACTTTCATCCGAATAAAGGGCTGGTACTTCCTCAGATGGCTGTTGTGAGGAGGAAATAAATCGATGCGAACCCTTAGCACAGTGCGTTTGGAGAGCCCTAACACGTGTGCACTGCTGTTGCTGCTGCCACATGCCATCACTATGACTGCCACAGGGTTAATGGTGGTTTTTTGTTGTTGTTTAATGAGTAGGTGTTTATTTACAAAATTATGTGTACCATATATACATAATTCAGACAAAATTCACAAGTGAAGGATTACAGATGAAAATTACATTAGATTTTTGCATATAACAAGGTTTTATTTAGCACATTCAATTAAACCCATGCCTCTATAATCACACTGCATTTTTGGTGGTTCCTGCACAGTAGATGACAGGCCTTGGCTTACAGAAGTGAAAACAGACTATCTCAGTGTAAGCAATTATTCTTGAAATTTTGATTGGCAACTTTGGCTCTAGGTTAGTAAAATTAAATTTGCTTCTTATTAATCATGACTATTGGGTACCAATTTAGGGTGTCACTCTTTTATTAAGTTTTTGGAATGGGTCAGAATATGCAGAACTACACAATAGTAAACATGGTGTTAGGCCAGGCGTGGTGGCTCACATCTGTAATCCCAACACTTTGGGAGGCCGAGGTGGGAGGATCACTTGAGGCCAGGAGTTCAAGACCAGTGTGGCCAACATGGCGAAACCCTGTCTCTACTAAAAATACAAAAATTAGCTGGGTGTGGTGGAGGGTGCGTGTATTCCCAGCTACTCAGGAGGCTGAGGCTGGAGAATCGCTTGAAGCTGGGAGGCAGAGGCAGCAGTGAGATGAGACTGTGCCACTGCACTCCAGCCTGGGCAACAGAGTAAGACTCCGTCTCAAAACAAAAAGAAAGAAAATGGTGCTAATGTTTGCAATTGAGAATCTCCGCAATGTAAATTTTTTACTTGATAGTTCTAATTAAAAGTGTCAGTTTTCATATTCTATATATAATTCCTATAATTATACATCATTTAAATTTTTTATTTTAAAAAAATTTATGTTCATAAGAAGTTGCAAAATAGTATAGAGAGTTCCCCTATATCCTTCACTCATCTTTCTTCAGTGCTAATATTATCAAAACCAGCAAACTGATGCTAGTACAATGTTAACCATAACTACAGATCTTATTTAGATTTTCACAGTTCTTTTTTTTTTTTTTTTTTGAGACGGAGTCTCGTTCTGTCGCCCAGGCTGGAGTGCAGTGGCGCAATCTCGGCTCACTGCAAGCTCTGCCTCCCGGGTTCACGCCATTCTCCTGCCTCAGCCTCTCCGAGTAGCTGGGACTACAGGCGCCCGCCACCACGCCCGGCTAATTTTTTTGTATTTTTAGTAGAGACGGGGTTTCATCGTGGTCTCGATCTCCTGACCTCGTGATCCACCCGCCTCGGCCTCCCAAAGTGCTGGGATTACAAGCGTGAGCCACCGCACCCGGCCCTAAGATTTCACAGTTCTTACACATACTTTTTTTTTCAGTATACAAGTTCTATGAAATTTTATCATATGTATAGGGTTGTGTAACCATTACCATGATCAGGATACAGAATTGTGCTGTCACCACAAAGAAACTCCTTGTATTACCCCTCATAGTCACACTGTCCCCTGTCCCTAAGCCCTGGCACTGACTGATCTGTTCACCGTCATTATAATTTTGTCATTTTGAGAATGTTACATAAATGGAATTATATTTCAACTTTTGAGACTGGCTTTCTTCAAGCCAATTCACTCAGTGTAATGCCTTTGAAATCTATCCACGTTGCTGTATGTGTTAATAGTTTATTCCTTCTTATTAATGAGTAGTGTACCATTATATGGGGGTACCAGTTTATCCATTCACCTATTGAAGAATATTTGTTTACAGTTTTGGGCTCTTACAAATGAAACTGCTATCAACATTCATGTACAGGTTTTTGTGTGAATATAAGCTTCATTTCATTTCATTTCTTTTTCTTTTTTTTTGAGACGGAGTTTTGCTCTGTCGCCCAGGCTGGAGTGCAGTGGCGTCATCTCGGCTCACTGCAACCTCTCCCTCCCAGGTTCAAGCAATTCTCTGCCTCAGCCTGCTGAGTAGCTGGGATTACAGGTGCCCACCACCACGTGCCTGGCTAATTTTTTTGTATTTTTAGTAGAGATGGGGTTTCACCATCTTGGTCAGGCTGATCTTGAACTCCTGACCTTGTGATCCACCCACCTCAGCCTCCCAAGGTGCTGAGATTACAGGTGTGAGCCACTGTGCCCAGCCCATAAGCTTCATTTCTTTAGATAAATACCCAGTTTTGTAAGGTTTTGGGAGTTAAGATCATTGATGTTAAAATACTTTGTAAATGGCAATGCTCACTTCAAATTTAAGGTGGGTTACTCTGAGTTATATTAAGAATGATAAACAGTGACAAAAGCCTGAAAAATTTGGGGAGAATACGTGGTAAAAGTTGGTAGCAAAGGGAACCCAATTTTGAGTTTTTTACTTTGTAGAAAATAAAATGCTGTTAACGGAAAGTGTGAGACATAGGGGCAGCCTTTTATACAGTGGAAATGTGGGATTGAACTAAAAACAAAAGACTGAAATATCTTGGTACATTGGCAGTGCACCAGCCACTGAAGGATGTACACAATTAGTGGAGAGAATATTAATAGGAAGAAAGATGAACAGAAACAGAAAGGCAGATTCATTCATTCATCTAGCAAATACTTATTGGGCTCCTACAATTGGCCATGCATTATTGTTGACCCTAGACCCACCCAGGAACAAGTCTCTGTGTTATGAAGCTTATATTCTAGATAGAGTGAAAGACAATAAACAAGGTAATATGTAAGAGAACGTCAGAGAGTGATAAATACTATGTACAAATATAAAACAGGGAAAGGAACTGGAGAGAGACTGGAGATGCTATTTTAGAATATATAGTCAGGAAGGCCTCTGTGTGGAGGTGATAGTTTTAGAAGTTTCTGGGGAGCTGAGATCATAGGAAGAAAAGAATTGAGCCAAGAGTTGGTTCAGAGGAAGTTGTTGGAAGACAACATAGGAAGTTATGACATCTGAACATAAACAATACCAAATGCACAAAATGTAAGGACAAATATTAAAGTACATTAAGATGCAAAGCTTCTCTATGACAACAGTTACCCAAAAAAAGAGTTAAGCTGTAGACTTTGGTGCTTTTTTTTTTTTTTGAGATGGAGTTTTGCTCTTGTTGCCCAGGCTGGAGCATAATGGTGCAGTCACTGCAACCTCCGCCTCTCGGGTTCAAGCGATTCTCCTGCCTCAGGGTCCTGAGTGAGTAGGTGGGATTATAGGCATGTGCCACCATGCCCAGCTAATTTTGTATTTTTAGTAGAGACGGGGTTTCATTGTGTTGGCCAAGCTGGTCTCAAACTCCTGACCTCAGGTGATCTGCCTGCCTTGGCCTCCTAAAGTGTGGGGATTACAGGCTTCAGCCAATGTGCCCGGCCAAGACTTTGAAATGATATTTAGGAGTGTAAATTAGCACAGTCAATTTCAAGACAATTTGTTATACACATTCATAGGAAGAAGGAAATTTTTGGTTTTGGGGATCAGGGACCAAGCCATTATCAGAGTATGCTGCATTTCTTTTACTTTATATAACTGTGTCTGTGTTCTACAGAGAAACAGCTTGAAAATGGGGTACTATCCAAATGTCAGTTAGTGTTATTACTGATGATTTTGTGACTCCTACTGTGCCTCTCATGCACTATGATGATAAAATGTATCCATTCTCTAAAGAAAGGCACTATAGCTGCAGTGAACCATGGTCATGCCACTTCACTCCAGCCTGGGCAACAGAGCTAGACCCTGTCCCAAACAAAGCAAAACAAAACAAAAACAAAACACTATCCTTATCCTTTTTCTTTTCTTTTGTCAATATAGGCAGATAATAATGTTCAAGTCTTCTTGGAAGATCAGGAAAAAAAATAGTGAAACAGATAATCTTTATTCCTGCATTATTTTTGTGCAGAGAGGGATGTTCCCGTTCTATCATCCTCTGCAGCTTTTCTCTAGACAGGATGTCTGCTTTTCTACTGACTATCTTTTCCAGGGTAGGAGGGTAGGGCGGGGCATTGGAAAGAGGTGAGCTTTAGGTCAGTTTTAACAAAACACAATATTATAGATACAATTGAAGCCCCTTTTGAAGCTCTTTGCAATCTCAATTCCCTGACTCCTTTGCCAATATGTATTCTTCCTATATTTTCATACTTTTGGTACATATGAATGTATCTGTAAATAATGGATATTAATGCTATTATTAAATCTTACATAAATGGTATCTTGAATGTATCCTTTTGCAAATTACTTTTCCACTCACCATTATGATTTGAGATTTACTCATATGGATTCATGTTGTTCATTCACATAACTTCATTGCTATATTCTACATTTATTCATCCATTTCCTTACTGGTGATAGGCAATACTATGGTAAATATTTTTTGTATGTGTCCCCTTAGGCACATATATGATGGTTTCTTCAGGGCAGTGATACTCAAAGTGTGGTGCATGAACCAGCAGCATCGGTATGACCTGGAATTTGTTAGAAATTTATATTTTTGGGCTTTAACCCAGGCTTACTAAATCAGAAACTGGGGTGGGGTAGGGTGGGGCCTACCAAACTATTTTAATAAGTTCTCCAGTGATTCTGACACACACTAAAGTTTGAGAATTACTGTTCTAGCTATAACTTTATAGAATTGCTGAGTTATAGGATATGTGTATTTACAAATTTATGAGATTTAGGCAAATTGTCTTTAAAGTGATTGTGCTAATTTACACTTTTTATTTTTAAAAAAGCTTAAGTAATGTTTTTGTTACTTTAATACATTGAATATTAATTTATTAAGCTGAAGTAACATCTCATCTGTCCATACAGGCAGCCCTTTAAGACATTTTATTTTATTTTATTTTATTTTTTTTGAGATGAAGTCTCACTCTGTTGCCCAAGCTGGAGTTGCAGTCGTACAATCTCAGCTCACTGCAGGCTCTGCCTCTCAGGTTCACGCCATTCTCCTGCCTCAGCCTCCCAAGTAACTGGGACTACAGGCGCCCGCCACCATGCCCGGCTAATTTTTTTGTATTTTAGTAGAGACGGGATTTCACCGTGCTAGCCAGGTTGGTCTCGATCTCCTGACCTTGTGATCCGCCCGCCTTGGCCTCCCAAAGTGCTGGGATTACAGGCGTGAGCCACTGCGCCCGGCCAATTTACACTCTTAAATATAATTTCTGCCTAGAGATTTTAACTTTTTAAAAAAGTTGTGGGGAAATGGCGGCTTCAGGAGAGAGCGGGACTTCGGGCGGCGGAGGCGGCACAGAGGAAGCATTTATGACCTTCTACAGTGAGGAATAAAGACGGCATATAGCATACCAGATATTCATTCCAACTAGCATTCCCACTCTGACAGTGACACCAGGAATGTCTTCCTGGGACTGCCTGGTGCTTGTTCTCCCTGGCGTTGTCTTCAGGTGAAACAAACAGAGAAAAGAGACTTGGTTCTAACATCCAAAAATCACACTGAAAGATTGACCCGTCCTGGTTCCTCTTCAATTTGAACCCATTTGAGGTTCTTCAGATAGATCCTGAAGTTACAGATGAAGAAATAAAAAAGAGGTTTCGGCAGTTATCCATCTTGGTGCATCCTGACAAAAATGAAGATGATGCTGACAGAGCACAAAAGGCTTTTGAAGCTGTGGACAAAGCTTACAAGTTGCTACTGGATCAGGAGCAAAAGAAGAGGGTCCTGGAAGTAATTTAGGCAGGAAAAGAATACGTGGAACACACTGTGAAAGAGCGAAAAAAAAAAAAAAAAAGGAAGGAAAACCTACGATTGCAGAAGAGGATGATCCTGAGCTGTTCAAACAAGCTGTATATAAACAGACAATGAAACTCTGCTCAGCTGGAAATTAAAAGGAAAGAGAGAGAAGCCAAAGAGATACATGAAAGGAAACGACAAAGGGAAGAATAGATTGAAGCTCGAGAAAGAGAGTGGCAGAAAACCTTGGAGGAAAGTCGAGATGGTCGTGTGGACAGCTGGCGAGCCTTCCAAGTCAATACAAAAGGGAAGAAAGAGGAGAAAAATCGGACCTTCCTGAGACCACCGAAAGTAAAAATAGAGCAGCCTGCGTGACCCCCCGGGGTCACAGGCGCAGAACCTTCCCCTGGTATCTCCCTTCCTGCTTCGAAGGACTCGTTCTTTCCTCCCACTTCCACCTCAACATAGAGTAGTATTTGCTTTTTAGTCCATTTCATTTTCAATACAATTTAATATCGATCAGAGTAATTCTTTTGTACATTGAAATGAGGGGACTGGTTTAAAAAAAGACCTTCCCCCTCCCTGCCCCTAGAACAACCAGGGTTGGAAGGTGCCACCATTGGTGCTGCCTTCTCTTCCCACAGCCTGTAACTCAATGTTTTGTACTTCACTGAATTGTGATGGTTAGAAACTTCGTGGATAGTTTGTGGAAATCATCCAATTAAACATATTGCTTAAAATGGTGTTGCTGTGACTTCATAGACAGGCCTGGAAGGGGCACACTTTGGAAGCCCCTTGGCTTCCGTTGCTCACTTCTGGGTGTGCTCCCTTCGAAAGCCCAGATAAGACAGGGAACACCTGTGGGCACACAGAGCAGACACCTGATGCCCTGTGGTGGTTGGCATGTGCCCATCTACTGACCAATCAGCATGGCATGAGGCCCACACCACCCAAACCTTTCACTTTCCAAAGAGCTAGCCGTCCTCCTCCCAGTACCATGGTGTCCTAGCCTGTCTGCTTTTGTTAGTAGTAATATTCTTTATGTATAATAAATTTTTATAACCACCCCCCCAAAAAAAGTGGTAACTATCGTTATAGAGAAGCTTTACTTTTTGTTGTTTTTTAATAATTTCAGCTTTTATTTTAGATTCAGGGAGTACACGTGCAGGTCTGTTACATGCGTACATTGCTTGATGTTGAGATGTGGAGCACAAATGATTTTGTCACCCTGGATAGTGAGTATAGTAGCCAGTAGGTAGTTTTTTAATTCTTGCTGCATTCCCCCCTCGCCGCTCTAGTAGTCCCCGTATCTATTGTTTCCATCTTCATTTCCATGAGTTCGTAGTTTAACTCCCACTTGTAAGTGAGAACATGCCATATTTGGTTTTCTGTTCCTGTGTTAATTCAGAGAAGCTTTACATTTTTTTTTTTTTTTTTTTTGAGATGGAGTCTTGCTCTGTCACCAGGCTGGAGTGAAGGGGCTTGATCTTGGCTCACTGCAACCTCCACCTCCAGGGTTCAAGCGATTCTCCTGACTCAGCCTCCCAAGTAGCTAGGACTACAGGTGCGTGCCACCATGCCTGGCTAAGTTTTGTATTTTTAGTAGAGGCAGGGTTTCACCATGTTGGCCAGGATGGTCTAGATGTCTTGACCTCATGATCCACCCGCCTCGGCCTCCCAAAGTGCTGGGATTACTGGCGTGAGCCACCACGCCGGGCTGAAGCTTTATATTTTAATGTAGTTTAATTTAATATGTGTGTTTGTTTAATGCCTTTCATCTTGTTTGTGTCCAGATGTCATAGACAATCTTCTAAATTGTCTTCTAATTACTTTAAATTTTCATTTTTCCCAATTAGGTCTTTAAACATTTAAAAATTAATCCAAGTATAGTAGTGCTTTTTTCTGACCCAGCCTTGCTAAAGAGACAGGGCTCCTGACAACTTTAAAGAACCTGGATGGTCTACTAAACGATACATTCAAATAGTGTCATTTTAGGCGCAGATTTGTTGTTGGGGGCGCGGTGTGAGAGTGGTGATGGGTAATATGTGTGTGGTAACAACAACAACAAAAAATTTCAAGCCTCTTGCCATGTGGCCTGTTGTCCCAGCTACTTGGTGGGCGGTGGGGGATGGGGGCTGAGGCAGGAGGATTGCTTAACGCCAGGAGTTTGAGCCCTTGAATAACCACTGCATTCGGCCTGGGCAACATAATGAGACCCTTTCTCTTAAACCAAAACAATCAAACATCCAACAGGTTTACAATAATGAAAAACAAATTTATTTTAAGATTAATAGGGGAGAAGTTAGTACTGTGTTTTCTACAGTTTCTTAATTTATAGTGCTGGGGATTTTGTGACTTTTTGATTGACTGATTGAGACAGGCTTTATCACCCAGACTGGAGCGCAGTGGCTCAGTCATGGCTTAATGCAGCCTTAACCTCACTTTTTGTAGAAACTGGGTCTCACTATGTTACCCAGTCTGGTCTTGAACTCCTGGGCTCAAGTGATCCACTCGCCTTGGCCTCCCAAAGTGCTGGAATTACAGGCATGAGCTACTGAACCTGGCCCCTTGTGACCTTCTCTATTTTAGTGCATCATAGATGCCATTACATGTGGGTTCCATTCAACACGCAGGCTATGAAAATTGCACTATTTGAAAGTACATTGCTTGCAGATATGGGATTCTTAGTACAAATTCCAAGAAAATAGGGCTTGGGGGGTAACTTGTAGTTTACTGGGAAAGAGCCTTCCAATATTTTTAGCTGATGCCAGACGATTCTCCATCCTAATCTTGTGGCTGGAACAATGCTGGGCACATAGTAAGTGCTTTATTTTTTTTTTTTTAATTTTTTTTTTTTTTGAGACGGAGTTTCGCTCTGTCACCCAGGCTGGAGTGCAGTGGCGCAATCTCGGCTCACTGCAAGCTCCGCCTCCCGGGTTCACGCCATTCTCCTGCCTCAGCCTCTCCGAGTCGCTGGGACTACAGGCGCCCGCCACCACGCCCGGCTAATTTTTTATATTTTTTAGTAGAGACGGGGTTTCACCGTGGTCTCGATCTCCTGACCTCGTGATCCGCCCGCCTTGGCCTCCCAAAGTGCTGGGATTACAAGCGTGAGCCACCGCGCCTGGCCAGTAAGTGCTTTATAAGTGTTGATTCACTGATAGATTATAGAAGGTGCTGAACTATCCAAATTTTTGACTTTGACATCTACCTAGAAGTGCTTGTCCTGCAGATGAAAGCTGAGATCCTGGTATTAACATATACTATAGAGCAACAATTTATCAAGTCTGCCCACCTGCTATTTTAAGTATTTAAAAATTGCAACAAACATGGTGCTTTGGAATGATTTATTAATGTACAATTTGTATATTAATATTGTTAGGCATAGATTTTAGTTCAACATACTTTGCATTAAGTTCAGGTCAAAGAGTATTTTTGTGAACTTACTGTGTGCTTCACTAACCTCTGAGGGCAGAATGATGAGTATAACACAATCTCTGCTTTAACTTAATCAGGATGATGCTCCCTCTCTGTATTATAAATATGGAAAACAAGGCCTTTCTAATCTTAGTCCATATTGGTCTGGCAAAATTCTTACCTTGTATTAAAAAAAACCCCACAAAATCTTTAATCGTATGTCTAAGCCCAAAACAATATTCCCAGTAGGCCTTATGGAATTGGGCAAAGGATTCAACAATATGGGAAGCAATGTTTCAGAGGGCAGAAGTGAGATGCATGTTGGTTTATGGAACGTGAAGGAAACAGCACGAGGCAGTTATTAATCTAACTACACCATTCCACATACAAAGCCTGGAAGGAGTCTCCCTGACTAGGGAGTGGTGTCGCAGGCCTCCCCTATCTACAGTTAAATGTGCCTGTGAAGGGTGTCTGTTGCCTTCTTTCTTCTCTAGTATGCACCAGCACCCTTCCACCCACCACTCAATTCTCCTTGTGCTTTTGTTTTGCTTTGCCTGGCTCAATTCAGAGCTTTGCAATATAATGTCCAGAGGTTTAATTTTGTCGCTGTAGAATCAAATGAGCCTGGAGGTTATTTGGTTTTAATTATCATTCACTGAAACAATCAATGTAGAGGATTTAGTCATTCAAATGGTTACTGGAGGGACATTTAGGTAATTGCAACTGTTGAATGTTCTCTCTTCTGCTAATTGTTTTTATTGAATGAGATTTATATCTAGGTGTTAAAGAGAAGTTGTTGTAGCTGTGAGTATCACAGGCCAACATTTTGGAAGGAAGTGGTGGGAAGGAGATCTGGGCCCTAAGCCTGGCCCTGCTTTTCATTTTTTTTTTTTTTATATTTATTTTTTTGAGACGAAGTCTCAGTCTGTCGCTCATGCTGGAGGGCAGTGGCGTGATATTGACTCACTGCAACCTCTGCCTCCCAGGTTCAAGTGATTCTCCTGCCTCAGCCTCCCGAGTAGCTGGAATTACAGGTGCCCACCACCATACCTGGCTAATTTTTTTTTTTTTTAATTTTTAGTAGAGATGGGGTTTCACCATGTTGGCCAGGCTGGTCTCAAACTCCCAACCTCAAGTGATCCGCTTGCCTCAGCCTCCCAAAGTGCTGAAATTAGAGGCGTGAGCCACTGCACCCGGCCTTCACTGTTTTATAAATGCCTCACTTCTAGGTTTTCAAAATGTCATGTAAGTATACAGTCTAGTGTCTGTCATCACAAACATGTACATTTGGTCATGTCTCTGTGCTTAGTTGCCATAACAGACACTTTTAAGATTATATAAAATAATATGCACTGCCCTAAACGGAATTTTCTGAGTGTAGTATTTTGATTGGCTTTTCAATTTCTTACGTAAGCACCTAAGGTTACCATTCTATTTAGTGCTCTTCAGGATGAAAAATATTTTGTCTTCCCACCTAGTTTCAGTGAATGAGGCCGCAAATTTAACTGACTAAAGACAGATTAACAGGAAAAAAGGTACGATTTTTATTGATATTAATACTTTTAAATGCATAGAAGCTTCACAGAGATGATGTGAAAACTCAAAGATGTGCTCAGAACTTGAATTTTTTTTTTTTTTTTTTTGAGATAGAGTTTCACTCTGTCGCTCAGGCTGGAGTGCAGTGGCATAATCTCAGCTCACTGCAGCCTCTGACGCCCAGGTTCAAGTGATTCTCCTGTCTCCATCTCCTGAGTAGATGGAACTACAGGCATGTGCCACCATGCCCCATTAATTTTTGTAATCCACCCGCCTCAGCCTCCCAAAGTGCTGGGATTACAGGTGTTAGCCACTGCACCTGGCCAGAACTTGGAGTTTGTATACCCTTCTTAACAAAAGAAGATGGGTTTGGACTTCAAGGGACAAATATTGTGGGAATTGACCAGGAAATATATGAAGGAAACTAATGGAAGGTAAAGGTTATTTTAGTAGGGCTTGTTTATGAGGAGTCATCTTGGTGTGACATCTCTGGTAATGAGTCATTCTCATTTTCCTGGCATAGAGGGGTACCTTCCTCAAAGAAAAATTTATGCCCTGTTTTTAGGCAGATAAAGGGAGGGCACAGAACTTTTCCTGCATCAGTTGCCTTCAGCTCAAAATAATCCTTATGCCAAAGTGGCATATTTTGGGATGGCATATCCTGATCTCTTTCAGTACCATCTCCCCATTTTTAGAAAGAAATGGAAGTATAGAAAGATTAAAGGATTTGGCTCTATTCACATGGCAAATTAGTGGTTTAGCTGGAACCAGAATCCCAATCTTCTGATCATGAGTCTTATAATTACTTTTATTATCTGAAGGTCAGGACCCAGCAGATGCTTTGGTTGGCAACAGAAGCATAATTCAGGGTACACAGACTTTAGTAACCAATTCCTCCTAGACAAATGAGTGTTTACATTTTCAGTCTCAATGAAGGTTAAATTTTAGCATCTAACTACATTGAAGAAGGGTTTGTACATGTTCTCCTTTTTCTTTATTAAGGAATTGTACACACACAAAAAACCTTTACAATCCCATGATTCTGAAATAATGCAATTCCCACTGAAATAGTTATTTTGAGTTATCTCTGAAAGGAATTTTTTACTGGCTCAGTTATCTGTCCTCAGATAATTAGACCTCTTTCTCTACTTTTCAAGTGATTTAGTATCTTTTTTTCTGGAGATGAAAGTTCTAAGTCCTCTGTTTATTAAAATTTCAAATATTACAGATATATACAACATGGTTATTAACAATATACAGTGTCTATCACCCTCAGAGATAATCACTGCCAATTACTTAGTGTGTTTCTCTCTAGGTTTTTTTCTATGTACATACTAAGAAATATTTTTTTCACATAATAATGGGATCATGTTATTCATACTGTTTTTTAAAAATTGAAGTAAAATCTATACAACATAAAATTTATCATTTTAGCCATTTTAAACTGTACAATTCAGTGTCTTTTAGTATAGCCACAATGTTATGCAACCAATTACCACTATTTAATTCCAGAATGTTTTTGTCACCCCATAAACACCACCATACCCTATTCATACAGCTTTGCATCTTACTTTCTTACTTAATGCATCCTTCTATGTTAAGATATGTCACATTCTATTTCATAGCTCTATAGCATTTCATTATAAGCACCATAGTTATTTAAACAACTTCAATGAATGGACAGTTGCGTTATTCCAGTATTTTTTTTTTTTTTTTTTTTTTTTTTTTTTTTTTTTTTTTTTTTTTT
>NW_026652291.1:72205086-72229599 GCF_009828535.3 Hylobates moloch
TGGCTCACGCCTGTAATCCTAGCACTTTGGGAGGCTGAGGCGAGCGGATCACCTGAGGTCAGGTGTTCAAGACCAGCCTGTCAATATGGTGAAACCCTGTCTCTACTAAAAATACAAAAAATTACCCGGGTGTGGTAGTGGGTGTCTGTAATCTCAGCTACTTGGGAGGTTGAGGCAGGAGAACTACTTGAACCCGGGAGGCGGAGGTTGCAGTGAACTGAAACTGCGCTACTGCACTCCAGCCTGGGTGACAGAGACTCTGTCTCAAAAATAATTAAAAAAATAAATAAACAATCTATACTAAATGTCGAACATTTGCACGCTTTTGTGAGATAAATTATTAGAAATCAAAATGTTGAGTCAAAGGGCATGAACATTAAAAATGCAATAAAAATTGTTATGTTTCTCTCCAAAAAAGTTGTACTAATTAACAATCCCAGGGAGGGTATTTCCCCATTCGTGTTTTCCAATCCTCTTGTCAACCCTGAATACTATAAATTTAAAAATTTTTTCCAATCTGATAGGCAGAAATAACTACATTATTGTTTTAGTTTTTGATTAATTATAAGGGAGGTTGAGCATCTCTTAACATTTCTAGCAATCTGTATTGTGTGTGACTTGCCTGTTCATGCTCTTTGCCCATAGTTCTACCGAGTTGTTTTCTTTTTCTTATTGACTTTTAGTTAGTTAATAAGAAATGTTTGTTTTGGAAGACTTTTTTGGTTCTCATTTTAAATCAACTTTATTCTTCCCTGCGCAGAAACGAATTTTCTTTGAGTCATCTGTGTTAAAAGCTTCCAGGCCATTTAGTTGATGAAACCTTTTTCTGCTGAAGGGGGCTTGGCCTGTGATGGTCAAAAGGATACTAACACCCTATTTCCCTTTCTTTTAGAGCTACCATCCTCTTTTTCTGTCACATTAATTGCTTTGTGTTTTCCCTGCTTGATGCATTTGACCTTAGGTTTTTCATGTAGTCCTTCCTAATACCCAGCTGTTTTTTTTTTTTTTTTTTGTCTTTTTTTTTTTTTTGAGACGGAGTCTCGCTCTGTCACGCAGGCTGGAGTGCAGTGGCATGATCTCGGCTCACTGCAACCTCCACCTCCTGGGTCCAAGCGATTCTCTAGCCTCAGCCTCCTGAGTAGCTGGGACTACAGGTGCGCACCACCGCGTCTGGCTAATTTTTGTATTTTTAGTAGAGACGGGGTTTCACTGTGTTGGCCCAGCTGATCTCAAACTCCTGACCTCAGGTGATCCACCCGCCTCGGCCTCCCAAAGTGCTGGGATTTCAGGCTTGAGCCACTGTGCCAGGCCCTATCCAGCTGTATTATGTGAGAAGAAAATGAATTCCTTTGGAATTTGGAAACATTGTATAAGGAAACCCCATTGCATTAGTACTCCTTTCAAGATTTGTCCAATTTTTGTCTCAACCAAAGAGTATTCTCTGATTTAAAGTTTGTTTTTTGGGCTCGGCGCGGTGGCTCACGCCTATAATCCCAGCACTTTTGGAGGCCGAGGCGGGTGGATCACGAGGTCAGGAGATCGAGACCATCCTGGCTAACAAGGTGAAACCCCGTCTCTACTAAATATACAAAAAAAAAATTAGCCAGGTATGTGGCGGGCGCCTGTAGTTCCAGCCACTCGGGAGGCTGAGGCAGGAGAATGGCGTGAACCTGGGAGGTGGAGCTTGCAGTGAGCTGAGATTGTGCCACTGCACTCCAGCCTGGGCAACAGAGCCAGACTCCATCTCAAAAAAAAAAAAAATTTTTTTTTTTTGGCCAGGTGCAATGGCTTATGCCTGTAATCCCAGCACTTTGGGAGGCCAAGGCAGGCGGATGACCTGAGGTCAGGAATTCGAGACCAGCCTGGCTGACATGGCAAAATCCTCTCTCTACCAAAAACACAAAAATTAGCCAGGCATGGTGGTGTGTACCTGTAGTCCCAGCTGCTCTGGAGGCTGAGGCATGAGAATCACTTGAATTCGGGAGGCAGAGGTTGCAGTGAGCCAAGATCACACCACTGCTCTCCAGCCTGGGCGACAGAGTGAGACCCTATCTCAAAAAAAAAAAGTTTATTCTTTGGAGTCCACCTGTTCTAAATGTTTTTTGGACTCAGAGTGAAGCCCTCACCTCAAAGTCAATGACAGCCATTAATTCTTTGTCAGTGTCAGAATGCTTGCCTAAATTCCAGGTTAGTTGGTCATATGTAATTTTCCTGAGCTGCCTATAGTGGGAACCCTTTTCTGCTTCTTTTTTTTTTTTTTTTTTTTTTTTTTGAGACAGGATCTCGCTCTGTCACTGAGGCTGAGGTGCAGTGGAGCTATCTTAGTTCAATTACAGGAGTGAACCACTGTGCCCAGTCTCTACTTCTTTTTGTAAATTATTTGTTTGTTTATTTAATTTAGTAGAGACAGCGTCTTGCTATGTTGCCCAGGCTGGTTTCGAACTCCTGGCCTCAAGGGATTCTCCTGCCTCAGCCTCCCAAAGTGCCGGGACTATAGGCATGAGCCACCAGGCCTGGCCCCTCCTTTCTTTCCTAATTCAAAGGACTATCCCGGGTTTCTGTGTGCTATCAGGTAATGCTTTGCCCCAGAAGCAGCAGCAGTGACCTCTGGGGCTAGATTGAGTTATTAATGAAGCCCTGTGGGATCCTTTGCAAAAGAAGAGTTGGTATAAATGGGAGGTGTGTCCTATATGAGTCTCAGGGGAGCTGAAAACAAACCAAGGATAAAAAAATGATGCCACAGCTGCTACCACCTGTGAGTAATGTGAGGGTGAAATGTTGACAACACGCAGATTCCCCAGAGGAAGCTTGGGGTTGACAGTCACAACACTGCCATGCTTTTTTTCATGGTCTTAGCATTGATTTTCAAATTACACATTCACTTAAAGCCTAACCTGACCACTCAGGTGTGGGACTGGGTGGCTATGCAAGGTCCACAGCAGCTTTATTTTCTCCACTACTAAGCATCAGTGTGGGAACAAATCAGGCATTCTAGGTCCTTTTCAGCTACCAAGTGGCCAATGAACTTCATTCAGAGATGAGGCAAGCCAGCAAGGATTTTCCCTTCCATGCCTTTGACAATGTATAGAATGAAGTTTTATTCTGTTTTCAAGAGAAAGAGCACAATATTACTCGGCACCTTTCTGTACTAGCTTCCACTTCCAAAGGGAGAGACCAAGTACTCACTTAGTTGGTTCTTTCATATGGCTAGTTATGCCACTGGTACCTTCAGAAACATTAGCGCCCACCTTTACGGCTTCCTGAATGTTGCTAAGGTCTTTAACTGGCATGATCAACTTCTCAGGGGTCTTACATTTTGTTATATAACTAACTTTCCTCAATTATATACATTACACATATTGCTGGTAGAAAAATCTGGAAAAGTATAAAAGAATGAAAAGCAACTGCATTCTTCTTATCAAAGAAAACCACTATTATTATCTTGATATATATATCCTTCCATGTTGTATATACATATATAGTTGATTCTCATTATCTTGGTAGTCAAGCTTTATAAAGGTATTGGGAACAATGAATTAGCAAATAGCCATTGTTCCTAGGGGAAGTATTGAGTTAGGTTCCTGTGAACCTCTGGTCATAACATTTTCATCAACTGATCAATACATAACCTTGATTATTTGTGTATTTATGTTTAAATACACTAATCTATATTGTTGATTCATTAACATTGAACTCAAGGCTAACAGCACTATCACTCATTCCTGAATGAAACTTAACACAGGTATTTTCTCTGTAAAGCACATCACAGACTCTTTAACTGAGAAACACTTGACAGTACTTCAGCATTATGCTTGGGGGTATTTTATTTATTTATTTTTTGAGGCAGGGTCTCACTGTCACCCATGCTGGAGTGCAGTGGCATGATCACAGCTCACTGCAGCCTCAACTTCCTGGCTCAAGAGATTCTCCCACTTCATTCTCCCATGTAGCTACTACAGGGATGCACTACCATACCTGGCTAATTTTTTTTTTTTTTTTTTTTTTTTTTTTGTTTTTTTTTTTTTTTTTTTTTTTTTTTTAGTAGAGATGAGGTCTCACTATGTTGCCCAGGCTGGTCTCAAACTCCTGAGCTCAAGCAATCCTCTGGCCTTGGACTCCCAAAATATTGTGATTATAGGTGTGAACCACTGTGCCTGGCTGGCTTTTTTTTTTTTTTTTTTTGAGACAGAGTCTCACTCTGTTGCCCAGGCTGGAGTGCAGTGGTGTGATCTTGGCTCACTGAAAACTTGACCTCTTAGGTTCAAGTGATTCTCATGCCTCAGCCTCCTGAGAAGCTGAGATGACTAGCATTCACCCCACACCTAGCTAATTTTTGTATCTTTAGTAGAGATGGGTTTCACCATGTTGGCCAGGCTGGTCTTGAACTCCTGACCTCAAGTGATTCACCCACCTCAGCCTCCCAATGTGCTGGTATTACAGGCGTGGACCACCATGTCCAGCCCCACTATATGAATTTTAATGGCTATATATTAGTCCAAGATATGAATGTGCTATGATTTATTTAACCATTTTCCTAATCTTGAACATTCCATTTGTTTTCAACTTTTTACCCTTTTACTGTCATCCTAGAATGTAGATCTTGTTCATATCTGTTATTTATTTGGATATATTCCTACAAGATAAATTTTGGTTCCAGTCATTTTTTTTCCTTTTTTTTTTTTTTTTCTAGAGACAGGGTCTCTGTAACCCGGGCTGGAACGCAGTGGCATGATCACAGCTTACTGCAACCTCTGCCTCCCAGGCACAAGTGATCCTTCTGCCTCAGCCTCCCGAGTAGCTGGGATTACAGGTGTCTGTTTTGTTTTGCTTTGCCTGGCTCAATTCAGAGCTTTGCAAGGTGTTACCATGCCTGGCTAATTTTGGTATCTTTAGTAGAGACAGGGTTTTGCCATGTTGGCCAGGCTGGTCTCAACTCCTGGGCTCAAGCTGTCCTGCCTCGGCCTCCCAAAGTGCTGGGGTTACAGGAGTAAAGCCACTGCGCCTAGCCCAGTCTTTAAATACACAGTGTTATATAGTTATGTTTTGCATAATCTATATGTAGTCCATATTTTTTATGTGCAAATGTACTAAAGGGTTAACTCAGGATGTGTAGGTATCCAAATCCTGCACATTCCAGACATCTTCAGGACTGGCCTCTGACCAACTCCTGGGAGATAACCTCTAAACCCTTGGAATATCCTGCCTGACAAGAATGTCTTTTTGTGTTTTTTTGAGACAGGGTCTTGCTCTGTTGCCCAGGCTAGAGTGCAGTGGTGCCATCACGGCTCACTGCAGCCTCGAACTCCCAAGCTCAATCAATCCTCCTGCCTCAGCCTCCCAAGTAGCTGGAACTACAGGTGTGTACCACCATGCCTAATTTTTGTATTTTTTGTAGAGCTGGGGTTTCGCTAGGTTGCCCAGGCTGGACTTGACTCCTAGGCTCAAGAGACCTGCCCAACTCAACCTCCCAAAGTGCTGGGATTACGGGCATGAACCACTGCGCCTGGCCAAGAATGTCTTTGTATAGTGATCATAAGACCATGTCAGATAATTTACACTTGTGTGATTTATGGTGAACACCTGTTCTTGTTTACCTAGAGCCCAGGACCATACTGTATCAGTTAGGCATCTGAGGACCTGGAGACTGAGTAGCTAAGGTCAGTCACATAGGTGCTCTGTGTAATATACTGCCCCTTCCTCCCAAAAAAACCTTGGACATCAAGGCTCAGATGAGTCTCCCTGGTTAACAATACTTTGTACATATTGTCACATTGTAGCTGGGAGAATTCAGAGATCTGCTGGGAGAGTACAACTCAAAGCTTGCACTTGGTTTCTCCTGGACTCTGCTTTATGCACCTTTCTCCTTTGGTGATTTTAATATCTATTTTTTTCTGTAATAAGCCCTAACCATTAGTATAACAGCTTTTCTGAGTTCTGCGGGTTATTATAATGAATCATTGAAGCTAAATGTGATTTTGGGGACCACCCCCCAAAGCAGTCTATTATATATTTATACACACATGTAGGATTATGTGCACCAAAACATATATAATGTATTTTATGGGAGATTTAAGAGGTTTTCAAGGGTAATTGGCTGTATTATACTTGATTTTTGCCTTACATTCTATTTTTAGAAACCAATCCTTACCAGCTGCAATTCTGCTATTAAACATCTTTTTAAATGCTTATTGGCCATTTTAATTTCTTCCTCTGTGAATTGTCTATTCACGTTCTTTTTCTTGGCTGAGCCATTTTTCAATTTAGAAAAGAGTAAGCATATTCACATATACACAAAGGAAATCAAATTTTATTTCCCTGTTGGTACATACAGCTTGGGGTTTTCTATATGGTTAGCAATTTGCTTTGTCTAAATTGTCCCTAAAATTGTTCACCCCCTCAGGAATACCAGCATTCTCCAATATCTAATTTTCTTATGTCTAGCCTCTATTTTTAAGTCATGTCAATATCTCTTAAGCCTTCTTTCTTTCTGGGCAAAACTTTCACTTACTGAATTTAGTTGATTTTCTTTTCTACTGTCTTTATACATTTTCCCTACATTGCCACCTTTCAAAATCAGACTTTCAGAATCTTCACATTTGATTAGTATAATAGTCTTCCTATGAATCCAGTAACTTCTACCCTTAAATCCATCCTGCAGATGCCAGCTTAACCTTTGTAAAGCACTGATTGTACCACTTTCTTGCTCAAAATATTCCAAGATTCTCTTTCGTTTCCCTTATTATATATGGGAACCTTTGGGGCCAGACTTGGAGATCTGGATGTTTTGAGCTTTGCCCACTTGATTTTCTCATGCACTGCACTCCCAAGAGAAAGATACTGTCTTAGTCCATTTTCTTTTTTTTTTTTTTGTTTTTTTTTTTTTTTTTTGAAATTTAACAGAGTTTAATTGAGCAAAGAACAATTCATGAATCAGGCAGCCTCCTGAGCCAGAATAGGCTCAGGGAGACTCCATTACAACCACATGGTGGAAGAAGATTTATGGACAGAAAAAAGAAAGTGGCATACAGAAAACAAAAGTGAGGTAAAGAAATGGCCAGGTTGGGTACAGCCTAGCATTTGCCTTATTTGAACATAGTTTGAACAATTGGCCCCCTTTAACTGGACAAAACTCAGTGGTTGGCACAAGAGTAGTCCATTTTCTGTTGCTATAACTGAATACCTAAGACTGAGAAATTTATAAAGAAAATAAATGTATTTAGCTCAAGGTTCTGGAGGTTGGCAAGTCCAAGAACATGGTACCAGCATCTGGTAAGGGCCTTCTTGCTGCATTATAACATGGTGGAGGGCATCACATGGTGAGAGGGCAAGAGTGTGCCAGCTCCAGTTTCTCTTCCTCTTTGTATAAAGCCACCAGTTCCATCATGGTGGCCCCACCCTGGTGACCTTATTTAATCCTAATTATTTCCCAAAGGCCCTACCTCCAAATACCATCAACATATGAATTTGAGGATTAAGTTTCCAACACATAAAATTTGGAGGACACATTCAAACTATAGCAGATGCTGAAATAGGACAGAGGTCCATTTCTGTGGGGTTAGTCCAAATGTGCTGAGCCAGGAAGAAGATAAATTGTGAACTAGGAGGTTGAAGTGGTAGTAGACATTAAAGCTTGGCTAACGTAGTTCTAAATTAATTATGTTATTTACCGGTAAAATCAAGCTTGAAGAAGGAAAAGAGGGTGATCCATAACAATAGAATTGTATGTAATGGATGCCAGGCCCTGATTACAATATGCTTTTATGTTTGGCCTTTGCTTCTAGAGGCTTCACTCCTGTTCTGAACTCTTAGTCTGTATTGTGAATTGGAGGTGGACTCCAGGTTTCTCCAAGTTCTTTCAAGGGAATTAGTGTTAGGAAGGTGATTAGGAATATGTGTAAGGTAGGCTGCAGATCTCTCAGGTATTACCCTCAGAGATTGACCCATTCTTGTGTATATTTTGCCTGGGTACACATGTATAGGACCCTGCAATGGGTGGACTGCTGTGGAGTATGTAGGGTTACTGGAAGACCTAGTAGACCGAGTATGCTCTCATAACCCCCAATCCAGTATGGAGTCTAGACTTGAATGGCTGGGACATAAAAAACAATGTTGCTTCTACAGGAGGCCTTAATGACCCACAGAACCATATCAGTAAAGTCACTGGAGAAGGAATATGATGAAAGCTGTAGGGGAGTGAAACTTTTCCTTAACCCTCCCAGGGTTCTTGGCTGGGCCTGAAAACTATATTGACAGGACAGATTAACATCAGAAGAGCAAACACATTTATTTAATATAAGTTTTACATGACATAGGAGCCTTCATAAGGAAAGGAAGACCCAAAGAATGGTTAGCTTGAGGTTAAGCTAGTTCAGGTTAAGCCTGAGCACTTTTATATTTGATTTAATGAAGAGTGGAGTGTTTTGGGAAAATGTGATAGGACAAAGGATATGAACTAAGGATAGTAAACTGGGGGAAACATAGCAAGGCCCATTCCTTCAAATTCCTCCCAGCATCCTTCCATCTTCTGACATAAGGATGCTCCGTTCCTCCAGTTATAGGGAGGGCACCTCTTCTGTGAGGGTCTTATGACGTGCTCTGGCGAGAAAGGGGAGGTTACAGAGTCCTTCCTGCAATGGCTGCTTCTCAAATTCCTTCAGCTTAAAATATTCAATATGCCAAGGTGTCATATTTTGGGGTAGCATGTTTTGAACCCCATCAAACCCAACAGGACCAGGCGGGGCCATATTCTTGTGAAATCTGCAACTGGGGTGATATGAGTTTAGTTCTATAATCCATTTCTGGATGAGGATCCATTTGCCTGTCTTTCTTATCCCTGACTTCTTTAGAAAAAGATTTCAGACTGCATCAGATATGGGTTGTTGGAAGAACAGGGCCAACTCTGACTGTTTTTGACTGAACTTGAAAGAAGATCCCATTTGGTAGAGATGTCTCAGACGTTATGGGTGCCAGGCCTCTCCCAAGCAGTGTTGAAGTCAGCCATCACTGTAGGAGCTCTTTCACCCAGAAGAGCTGTGGTATGGGGTTAAACAAAGAGATGCATTTACAAAAGAAGTATGTTTAAGCTATGAGAGTATTTGTCTAGAGCAGATTACCAGATGTTGTCCCTGGAAATTATAATCACAGATCTAGGTTTGGGTTCAGGAATCTGAGGTGTTTCTTCAGAGAGGCTTGGGAAATACTGGCCTAGGATTTGTTTGTGAAAAAATAGTCCTGGCTGAGGTTGGAAGTGTTGATCTTTTCCATGAAAAGGCATTGTGAGTTGAAGGAAATTAACATTATAGCATGAATGAAAAGTCTCTTTAATTTGCTGAAAAGCTTGACTTTATCCATCCAAGGAGCTGGATGGATAATAGACCTTGAATAGATTCATCAGCAGGGTGGTCACATGGATGAAATGTGGGATGAATCCAAGGACCTTCTATATATCCTTAATGATTTGGGAAGGGGGATGCTACTTTAGGACTGTGGCAATCTTTGTTGGCATCAATCATCTGAACTTGGGCTAGCAGACAATATGTCCTAAGAACCTGTCTCAACCAGCTCCTATAACCATTTCTTCTAGTGTGTATTCACACAGGGAGCACCCTAGATGATGTCAACTGAGGGTTTGTTATAATGTTGGATCTGGGGAGTAAATGTGTCATCCTTGGGGGACAGTACAGGCATGCGTTCATACAAAAACATATCCTGGTTAAGAATCCTTGCTTTCGAGAAATCTGTGGCCTCAACTTGAGATTTATGGTAACCTGGCTACAGACTCAGCCTTGCCTGACTGCCCATAATTCTCTTGCTTTATCTCTCCTATTTCTCTAATGCTTTAACAGACTGGCATCTGGATTGAATAGATTCCCTGACCCTGTCCTTCATCCACTATGACTTGTATGGGGCATTTTGATATTCCTTTAGTTTGGGTTGGCCTAGCAATTCTGGTAGTACTTGCTCTCAGAAGCAGTCTTGACTGGATCAGTTTATTGTCCTAGGCTTTTCCCCTTTCTTCTATTCCAGTCTCAAGAAGCCAGGTCCTAGAAGGTTAAATTGGCATTCAAGATTGTATTAGTCAGGGTTCTCTAGAGGGACAGGACTAATAGGATAGATGTAAATATGAAAGGGAGTTTATTGAAGAGTACTGACTCACACGATCATAAGATGAAGTCCCACAATAGGCCGTCTGCAAGCTGAGGAGCAAGGAAGCCAGTCTGAGTCCCAACACCTCAAAAGTAGGGAAGCCAACAGTGCAGCCTTCAGTCTGTGGCTGATGGCTGGAGAGGCCCTGACAGACCACTGGTGTAAGTCCAAGAGTCCCAAAGCTGAAGAACTTGGAGTCCGATGTTCGAAGGCAGGAAGCATCCAGCACAGGAGAAAGATGAAGGCTGGAAGAGTCAGCCAGTCTAGTCCTTCCACATTCCTCTGCCTGCTTTTATCCTAGCTGTGCTGGCAGCTGATTAGATGGTGCCCACCCAGACTGAGGGCAGGTTGGCCTCTCCCAGTCCACTGTCTCAAATGTTAATTTCAGGACTGGGTGTGGTGGCTCACGCCTGTAATCCCAGCACTTTGGGAGGCTGAGGCGGGTGGATCACCTGAGGTCAGGAGTTCAAGACCAGCCTGGCCAACATGGTGAAACCTCCTTTCTACTAAAAATACAAAAATTAGCCAGACATGGTGGTGGGTGCCTGTAATCCCAGCTACTCGGGATGCTGAGGCAGGAGAATCGCTTAAACCTGGGAGGCAGAGGTTGTGGTGAGCCGAGATTGCGTCACTGAACTCCAGCCTGGGCGACAGAGTGAGACGCCATCTCAAAAAAAAAAAAAAAAAAGTTAATTTCCTTTGGCAACAACCTCACAGACACACCCAAGAACAATACTTTGCATCCTTCAATCTAATCAAATTGACACTCAATATTAACCATCACAAAAGTCTTCAACAGATCCTAATTTACCTAAGTTTTTTTGTTTGTTTTTTTTTTTTTTTTTTTTTTTTTTTTTAGACGGGGGGTTGTTCTTTTGTCTCGGCCGCAGTGCGGTGGCGCAGTCTCGGCTCACTGCAAGCTCCGCCTCCCGGGTTCATGCCATTCTCCTGCCTCAGCCTCTCCGAGTAGCTGGGACTACAGGCGCCCGCCACCACGCCCGGCTAATTTTTTGTATTTTTAGTAGAGACGGGGTTTCACCGTGGTCTCGATCTCCCGACCTCGTGATCCGCCCGCCTCGGCCTCCCAAAGTGCTGGGATTACAAGCGTGAGCCACCGCGCCCGGCCTACCTAAGTTTTTTTTACCCACCAATCTCTCATGTGAAATCTTGGCATGCGAAGACTGGCTCAATCAATTGCACCCAGACAATGTCTAGCCCATTGTCATCCTTTTTTCACCACATATACTTGGAAATCCCCTTCCCCTTCTCTAAATCTATCTGCACTCCTCTGTTTTTTTGTTTTGTTTTGTTTTTGAGATGGAGTCTCACTCTGTCGCCCAGGCTGGAGTGCAGTGGCATGATCTTGACTCACTGCAACTTCCACCTACTGGGTTCAAGCGATTCTAATGCCTCAGCCTCCCAAGTAGCTGGGACTACAGGTACAGGCCACCATGCCTCGCTAATTTTTGTATTTTTAGTAGAGACAGGGTTTCATCATGTTGGCCAGGCTGGCCATGAACTCTTGACCTCAAGTCATCTGCCTGCCTCAGCCTCCCAAAGTGCTGGGATTACAGGTATGAGCCACCATGGCTGGCCTCCTCTGGTTTTTAGAATAACTTTTGCTTTTCATTATAAAATTATTACATGTTTACTGTAGGTAATTTGAAAAACATGGAGTAAACAATCTATAGAAAAGATAACCCAGGTTAGAGAAAGGTTGTTTCTACCAACCTTTTTTTCCTATGTGCACAAATGCAAATGTGGGATTAATAGTTATTGATAATATGAATATTTTGTGTGTATATATATATATATATAAAATTTTTTTTTTTGGGAGATGGAATCTTGCTCTGTCGCCCAGGCTGGAGTGCAGTTGTGCAATCTGGGCTCACTGCAACCTCCGCCTCCCGGGTTCAAGCAATTATCCTACCTCAGCCTCCCCCGAGTAGCAGGGACTACAGATGCACGCCGCCACGCCCAGCTAATTTTTTTTTTTTTGTATTTTAGTAGAGATAGGGTTTCACCATGTTGCCCTGGCTGGTCTCGAACTCCTGAGCTCAGGCAATCCACCTGCCTTGGCCTCCCAAAGTGTTAGGATTACAGGTGTGAGCCACTGCACCCGGCCTATATATTGTCTTTTTTTCTTTTTTTTTTTTTTTTTTTTTCGTGAGGGGGAATCGTGCTGTTCCCCCCAGGCGGGGGTTCAGTTGAGCAATCTCGGCTCACTGCAAGCTCCGCCTCCCGGGTTCACGCCATTCTCCTGCCTCAGCCTCTCCGAGTAGCTGGGACCACAGGCGCCCGCCACCACGCCCGGCTAATTTTTTTGTATTTTTAGTAGAGACGGGGTTTCACTGTGGTCTCGATCTCCTGACCTCGTGATCCGCCCGCCTCGGCCTCCCAAAGTGCTGGGATTACAAGCGTGAGCCACCGCGCCCGGCCATATTGTCTTTTTTTCAACTTAATAATTCTTCAATCCTTCCTCTCCCTCTCCGGGACAACAAATTCCTCAATAAATCTCATGTAAGACATTTTAACCTCTTTCTTTAATACCTTAGAGGCTCCATCTTCTTCAGATATTATGCAAAAAAAGTTTGTGATGTAAAAAAATGCAGGCTGGGCATGGGGGCTCACGCCTGTAATCCCAGCACTTTGGGAGGCTGAGGCAGGAGGATCACTTGAGCCCAGGAGTTCAAGACCAGGCTGGGCCACACAGTGAGACCTTGTCTCTACAAAAAAATTAAAAATTAGCCAAGTGTGGCAGCATGCACTTGTGGTCCCAGCTACCTGGGAGGCTGAGGCGAGAGGATTGCCTGAGCCCAGGAGTCTGAGGCTGCAGTGAATTGTGTTCATGCCACTGCACTCCAGCCTAGGTGTCAGAGTGAGACCCTGTCTCAAAAATTTTTTTTTCAAATGCTAGCTCTCAAGAGAATAATAAAATTTATCTTGTAATAATAGTACAGGTAAGAAGGGGAGTAATGCATAAATATATTTAAATTTTTGATTATAAAATAATTGTATACTTTTTATGGACAATGGTCAATGTTAGGGGAGAGAAAATGGAAGAAAAAAATCTGTACAATGATTGACATTTTGAAATATAGGAAAGTTTATATTACATATAAGAATCCAGAGGCTGGGTGCAGTGGCTCACACCTGTAATCCCAACACTCTGGGAGGCTAAGGCGGGCAGATCACCTGAGGTCAGGAGTTCAAGACCAGCCTGGCCATCGTGAAACCCCATCTCTACTAAAAATACAAAAGATTAGCCAGGCGTGGTGGTGTGCACCTGTAATCCCAGCTACTCGGGAGGCTGAGGCAGGAGAATCTCTTGAACTCGGGAGGCAGAGGTTGCAGTGAGCTGAGATCATGCCATTGCAGTCCAGCCTGGGCAACAAGAGCAAAACTCCATCTCAAAAAAAAAAAATAAAAAAAAAATCCAGAAATGTTTTTAATGCTTTATTTCTATTTGATGATCTGTTTTCTATACATTTAAAAAATAGAATGTTATTACACAGTTTATATCCTTTATTGGTAGCATCTAATGAACATTGAAATATTCTTTAAAAATGTAACTTTTCGGTTTTTTTTTTTTTTTTTTTTTTTAGATGGAGTCTCAGTTTGTTGCCCAGGCTGCAGTGCAGGGGTGCAATCTCAGCTCACTGCAACCTCTGCCTTCTGGGTTCAAGCTATTCTCCTGCCTCATCTTCCCCAGTAGCTGGGATTACAGGTGGCTGCCACTACATCCAGCTAATTTTTGTATTTTTAGTAGAGATGGGGTTTCACCACATTGGCCAGGCTGCTCTTGAACTCCTGACCTCAAATGATCTGCCCGCCTTGGCCTCCCAAAGTGCTGGGATTACAGGTGTGAGCCATGGCGCCTGGCCAAAAATGTAATTTTCATAGTTATATATTCCATCATTTAAATTGAGTACTAAATATAATTAAATCATATTAATTGAAGGTAGATACCTAATTTTTTTTTAACTCAGCACAGGTGTTTACTATTTGTATTTAAAATTGACTCGGCTGGGCACGGCGGCTCACGCCTGTAATCCCAGCACTTTGAGAGGGCATGGTGAGCGGATCACCTGAGGTCAGGAGTGTGAGACCAGCCTGGCCAACATGGTGAAACCCTGCCTCTGCTAAAAATACAAAAATTAGCTGGATGTGGTGGTCGGCGTCAGTAATCCCAGCTACTCAGGAGGCTGAGGCAGGAGAATCACTTGAACCCTGGAGGTGTTTGCAGTGAGCTGAGATTGCAAAACTGCACTCAAAAAAATAAAAATAAAAAAAAATTGACTCAGCGTTTTCAGCGACAATATTCTCTTTGCTTGATCCTCAGACTAACATTCAATGTCAGATTTTTTGTCACTCTTTCCAGATGCAAGAATGTCAAAGCCAGTGGTAAACCCTTAGAGATCAAGCAGACCAACCTCTTAACAGATAAGGAAACTGGGATTCAGAAGAGTCAAATGGCTTCCTGAAGGCCTCATAGCTAGTAGTGACCCAGAGGCAAACTCTCTAAGATCTTGATGGGGCCTGGATCCAAACACTGCTTGTCTGGATCTAGAGAAGATACTATAGTTGCAGATAAAATCTACAAAACATGTCCTGAAAATCTTTATATATATCTCCTAGGCCTGTGTCTTTGTATTCAAGATAGCTAAGTGAGATAGAAAACTATATTATCCTAATAACTTAATTTACTTTTTTATTAAAAAAATTTGGGGGGTACATAGTAGCTATATGTATTTATGGGGTACATGAGATGTTTTGATACAGGCATGCAATGTGAAATAAGCACATCATGGAGAATGGGGTATCCATCCCCTCAAGCATTTATCCTTTGAGTTATAAACAATCCAATTATACTTTTTTTTTTTTGAGACAGAGTTTCACTCTTGTTGCTTAGGCTGGAGTGCAGTGGCGTGATCTCAGCTCACTGCAACCTCCACTTCCCGGGTGCAAGCGATTCTCCTCCTTAGCCTCCTGAGTAGCTGGGATTACAGACACCTGCCACCACCCGGCTAATTTTTGTATTTTTAGTAGAGACGGGGTTTCACCATGTTGGTCAGGCTGGTTTCAAACTCCTGACCTCAGGTGATCCACCCGCCTCAGCCTCCCAAAGTGCTGGGATTACAGGCATGAGCCACCACTCCCGGCCTCCAATTATACTCTTTAAATTATTTAAAAATGTACAATTAAGGCTGGGTGCAGTGGCTCAGGCCTGTAATCCCAGCACTTCGGGAGGCCAAGGCAGGTGGATCATATGAGGTCAGGAGTTCGAGACCAGCCTGGCCAACATGGTGAAACCCCGTATCTACTAAAAATACAAAAAATTAGCCAGGTGTGGTGGCAGGTGTGGGCAATCCCAGCTACTCGGGAGGCTGAGTTATGGGAATTGCTTGAACCGTGGAGGTGGAGGTTGCAGCAAGCTGAGATCTACACTCCATCCTGGGCGACAGAGTAAGACTCCATCTCAAAAAAAAAAGTACAATTAAGTTATTTTGACTATAGTCACCCTATTGTGCTATCAAACAGTAAGGTTTTATTCATTCATTCTTTTTTTTTTTTTGTATCTATTAACCATCTCCATTTCCCCCCAATCCCCCATGACCCTTCCCAGCCTCTGGTAACCATCCTTCTACTCTATATGTCCATGAGTTCAATAATTTTGATTTTTACATCCCATAAATAAATGAGAACATGCAATGTTTGCCTTTCTGTGCATGGCTGGTGTCACTTAACATAGCATCCTCCATTTCCATCCAGTTGTTGTAAATGACTGGATCTCATTCTTTTTTTATGGCTGAACAGTGCTCCATTGTGTATAAGTAGCATTTTAAAAAATCTATTTATCTGTCGATGGGACACTTAGGTTGCTTCCAAATCTTGGCAATTGTGAACAGAGTTGCAACAAACATGGGAATGCAGATATCTCTTGGACATTCAGGTTTGATTTCCTTTGGATAATAACCAGTAGTAGGATTGCTAAATCATATGGCAGTTCTATTTTGAATTTTTTGAGGAACCTCCAAGCTGTTCTCCATAGTGGTTGCACTAATTTACATTCCCACCAACAGTGTACAAGGGTTCCCTTTTCTCCACATCCTTGCCAGCATTTGTTATTGCCTGTTTTTTGGATAGAAGCCACTTTAACTGGGGTGAGATGTTATCTCATTGTAGTTTTGATTTGCATTACTCTGATAAGTGATGTCAAGCACCTTTTCATAAGCCTGTTTGCCATTTGTTTTTTTTTTGTTTGTTTTTTATTTCAGTAGTTTTTTGGGGGAACAGGTAGTGTTTGGTTATATGAATAAGTTATTTAGTGGTGATTTCTGAGATTTTGGTGAGCCCATCACTCGAACAATGTACACTGTACCCAGTCTTTTATCCCTTTCTTCTCCCCCCATTTCCCTCAAGTCTCCAAAGTCCATTGTATCATTCTATGCCTTTGTGTCCTCATATCTTAGCTTCCAGGATTTTTAACTTTTTAACAATATCGGAATAAGCCATTTATTTTCTATTCACCTCGGCTTCTCACCAGTTGATCTCTCCAAGATTATTTCTATCTCATTCTGTTTTTGATTAGTATAGCAGGACCTCCAATAATGTTATTTGGCTGTAACATCGATGAGAAAAAAAAATGGATTCCCAGCCGGGGCCACTGTCTGTGTGGAGTTTGCCCGTTTTCCCCTTGTCTGCATGAGTTTTCTCCAGATATTCCAATTCCCTCCCACATTCCGAAGACACGCATTTTAGGTGAATTGGCATGTCTAAATAGTTCCAGTCTGAGTGAGTGTGGGTGTGTGAGTGTGCCCTGTGATGGAATGGCGTCCCATCCAGGGTGGGTTTCTGCTTTGTGCCCTGAGCTGCTGGGATAAGCTCTGGCCAGCCATGACCCTGAACTAGAATAAGTAGGTTGGAAAATGAATGAATGAGTAAATACAAATAATAATAATAATTATTATTATGAGACAGGGTCTTGCTCTGTTGCTGAGGCTGGAATGCAGTGGTGATCCATCCCAGCTCACTGCAGCCTCCACCTCCTTCCTAAGATCAAGAGATCCTCTCACCTCAGCCTCCCAAGTAGCTGGGACTACAGGCACATGCCACCATGCCCAGCTAATTAAGAAAATTTTTTTTTGTAAAGATAGGGTCTCCCTATGTTGCCCAGGCTGGTCTTGAACTCCTGGGCTCAAGTGATACTCCTGCCTGTGCCTCCCAAAGTGCTGGGATTATAGGCAAGAGCCATACTGCACATGGCCCAAACTCTTTTGGTTACTATAGCTTTGCAATATAATTTAAAATCATATTGTGATGCCTCCAACTTTTTCTTTCTCAGCATTGTTTTAGCTATTCAAGGTCTTTTATATTTCCGTACAATTTTTAGGCTTGTTTCTTCTATTTCCGTGAATGCCGTTGGGATTTTGATAGAGATTGTATTGAATCTGTATATTGCCTTGGGCAGTATGGACATTTTAACAATAATTTAATTTAATTTAATTATCCTGCTGAATGGGCATGGGATATTTTTCCAAATATTTTTGTCATCTTCAATTTCTTTCATCAATGTTTTGTAGTTTTTGGTGTACAGATTTTCACTTCTTTTTAAAAGTTTATTCCCGAATATGTTGTTTTATTTTTTGATGCTACCATAAATGGGATTGCTGTCTCAATTTCTTTTTCAGTTAGGTCATTACTTGTGTATTAAGATGCTAATGATTTTTCTAAGTTGATTTTGTATTCAGCAAATTTACTGAATTCAGGTATTCTAAAAGGTTTTTGTGGAATCTTTGGAGTTTTTTACGTATAGGATATTGTCATCTGCAAATAGAGATAATTTTACTTTTTCACTTCTGATTTGTATGCCTTTTATTTCTTTTTCTTATCTGATTGTTCTTGCTACTACTTCCAGTACAATGTTGAGTAGAATTGGTAAGAGTGGGCCTTCTTGCCTTGTACTGAATCTTAGTGGGAAAGCATTCAGTTTTTCCTCACTGACTATAATGTTAGCTGTGGGTTTTTCATAAATGGCCTTTATTATGTTGAGGAATTGTCCTCTATACCTAAAAGATCAAGAGTTTTTATCAAGAAAGGATGTTAGACTTTGCAAAATGCTTTTCTGTGTCAGTTGAGATGATCACATGGTTTTAATCTTTTATTTTTTTAATGTGGTGTATCACATTGATTTGCATATGTTAAACCAGCCCTTCTTGCCAGGGATAAATCCTACTTTGTCACGATGTATAATCTTTTTGATACGTTGTTCAATTCAATTCAGTTTGCTAATATTTTGTTAAGGGTTTTTGAATCAATGTTCATCAGAGAGACTGGCCTATAATTTTCTTTTTTTATAATGTCTTTGTCTGATTTATAATGAAGGTAATGCTGGCCTCATAAAATGTCCTTGGAAGTATTTCTTCTAACTCTACTTTTGGAAGACTTTAAGACTTTTTTTTTTTTTTTTTTTTTTTTTGAGACAGAGTCTTGCTCAGCCACCCACGCTGGAGGAGTGGTGCAATCTCAGCTCACTGCAACTACCGTCTCCCGGGTTCAAGCGATTCTCCTGTCTCAGCCTCCCGAGTAGCTGGGATTACAGGCACCCGCCATCATGCCTGGCTAATTTTTGTATTTTAGTAGAGATGACGTTTCACCACGTTGGCCAGGCTGGTCTTGAACTCCTGACCTCAGGTGATCCACCTGCCTTGGCCTCCCAAAGTGCTAGGATTACAGGCGTGAGCCACTGTGCCTGGCCTTGGAAGACTTTAATAGGTATTGCTATTAATTGTTCTCTGAATGTTTTGGTAGACTTCAGCTGTGAAACATCTGGTCCTGGGCTTTTCTTTGTTGGGAGATTTTTTTTTTTTTTTTTATTAGACAGGGTCTCACTCTGCTACCCAGGCTGGAGTGCAGTGGTGCCATCATGGCTCATTGCAGCCTCGATTTCCCAGGCTCAAGCAATCCTCTAGCCTCAGCCTCCCGAGTAGCTAGGTCTACTATTAGGAACATGCCACCATGCCTGGCTAATTTTTTGTTTTGTAGAGACAGGGTTCCACTATGTTGCCCAGGCTGGTCTCGAATTCCTGGGCTCAAAGAATCCTCCCACTTCAGCCCCCCAAAGTGTTGGGATTACAGGCCTGAGCCACTGTGCCTGGCCTGTTGGGAGGTTTTTGATTATCTCTTTTTTGTCTTTATTTGTTATTGGTCTGTTCAGGCTTTCTATTTCCTCCTGACTCAATCTTGGTAGATATTTCTTTTTTCCTAAGAATTTAACCAGTCCTCTAGGTTATACAATTTGTTGGCATAAAATTGTTTATTTTTTTTTTTTTTTGAGACAGGGTCTCATTCTGTTACCCAGGCAAGAGTGCAGTGGCATGATCACAGCCCCCTGCAGCCTCCACCTCCTGGGCTCAGGTGATCCTTCCACCTCAGCATCCCGAGTAGCTGGGACTACAGGTACACACATGACTGGTTAATTTTTTTTTTTTTAAATAATAGTGGAGATGGGGTTTTGCCATGTTGCCCAGGCTAGTCTGAAACTCCTGGGCTCAAGCAATCTGCCTGTCTCAGCCTCCCAAAGTGCTGGGATTACAGGCAGTGAGCCACTGTGCCCAGCCCATAATAGTCCTTTATGATCCTTTTTATTTCTTAAGCGTCTGTTGTAGTTTATTCACTTTCATTTTTGATTTTATTTGTTCTCTTTGTTACACTAGCCAACAGTTTGATTTTATTTTTGCAAAACCTAACTCTTAGTTTTATTGATTCTTTACATGGTTTTTCTCTTCTCTATGTATTTGTCTGATTTTTATTTCCTTCCTTCTGCTAATTTTAGTTTAGTTTGTTCCTTTTTTCATGCATTGAGGTGTCTTAAATTATTTATTTGTGATCTTTCTTCTTTATAAACTTCTCTCTTAGAACTGTGTTTGCTATATCACATAGGATTTGGTTTGTTGTGTTTCCCTTGTTGTTTGTCTCAAGACATTTTCAAATTTCCCTTTTGATATCTTCTTTGACCCATTGGTTGTTTATGAGCATGTTGTTTAATTTCCACATATTTATGAATTTTTCAAATTCCTCCTCTTATTGATTTCTAGTTTTATACTACTATGGTCTGAAACAGTACTAGATATGATTTCAATTTTCTTAAATTTGTTACCACTTATTTTGTGGCCTAACGTGGTCTATCCTGAAGAATATTCCATGTGCACTAGAGAAAAATGTGTATTCTGCTGCTGTTGGATATAAAGTTCCATATATATCTGTTAGGTCCATTTGGTCAAACGTGCTATTCAAGTCCAGTATTTCCTTATTAATTTTCTGTCTGGTTGATCTATCCATTGTTGAAAGTGGATTATTTAAGTCTCTCTCTGTTGTGGTATTGCTATCTATTTCTCCCTTCAAGTTAATTAGTAGTCACTTTATGTATTTAGGTGCTCTAAGATTGAGTGCATATATATTTATAATGGTTATGTCCTCTCAATGAATTGACCCCTTTATCGTTAAATTATTACTTTCTTTGTCTCTTATGACAGTTTTTTGTTTTGTTTTGTTTTTTTTGAGACAGGGTCTTGCACTGTTACCCAGGAGTGCAGTGGTATGATTGTAGTTCATGGAAGATTCAAACTCCTGGGCTCAAGAGATCTTCCCACCTCAGTCTCTCGAGTAGCTATGACTGCAGGTGTGCACCACCATGCCTGGGTAATTTTTAAATTTTTTTGCAGAGACAGGGTCTTGCTATGTTGCCCAAACTGGTCTTGAACTTTTGGCCTCAAGTGATCTTCCCCCCGCTGGACTTCCTAAAATCCTAGGATTACAGGTATAAGCCAGTGACCCTGGCCCTTATGACAGTTTTTGACTTTTAGTCTATTTTATTAGATATAAGTATAGCCACCTCTGATCTCTTTTGGTTACTATTTGCATGGAATATCTTCTTCCATTCATTCACTTTCAGCCTGTGTGTCCTTAAAGCTTAAGTGAGCCTCTTGCAGGTAGCATATGATTGGATTTTCTTTTTAAAATTTACTCAGCCACTCTGTCTTTTGATTGGAGAATTTAATCCATTTACATCCAAGGTTATTATTGATAGGCAAGGACTTATTATTGCCGTTTTGTTATCTGTTTTCTGGTTGTTTTGTAGTACCTTCATTCCTTTCTTCCTATCTTGTCTACCTTTGTGGTTTGATAATTTTCTGTAATGCTAGGCTTTGATTCCTTTCTCTTTATCATTTGTAGGTCTGTTGTAGTTTTTGTTTTGTGGTTACCATGATGCTTACATCAAACATCTTATAATCAATTATTTTAAGGTGATAATAACTTAACTGCCATCACATACAAAAGCTCTAGACTTTTACCCTCTCCACCCACAATTTATATATATATATATATATATTTTTTTTTAAATTATACTTTAGGTTTTAGGGTACATGTGCACAATGTGCAAGTTTGTTACATATGTATCCATGTGCCATATTTTTATATTTTTGATGTCACAATTTACATCTTTTTATAATTTTTTTTTTGAAACAAAGTCTCACTCTGTCACCCAGGTTGGAGTGCAGTGCCACGATCTTGGCTCACTGCAACCTCCACCTCCTGGGTTCAAATGATTCTCCTGCCTCAGCCTCTCAAGTAGCTGGGATTACAGGTGTGTGCCACCATGTCCGGCTAATTTTAAAATTTTTTTTTTAGTAGACACAGTTTCACCATATTGGCCAGGGTGGTCTAGAACTCCTGACCTCAAGCAATCTGCCCACCTTGGCCTCCCAAAGTGCTGGGATTACAGGTGTGAGCCACCACATCCAGCCTACATCTTTTTATATTGTGTATTTCTTAACAATGTATTGTACCATTAGTAATTTTTGACCATTTTGACTTTTAACCTTATACTAGAGAAATGTATGATTTACACACAACCATTACAGTATTAAAGTATTCTGGATTTGACTATGTATTTACCTCTACCAGTGAGTTTTATACTTTCATATGTATTTATGATAGTAATTATCTTCATTTCATTTCCACTTGAAGAACTTCCTTAGGCATTTCTTGTGGGGCAGGTCTAGTGGTGATAAATTCCTTCAGTTTTTGCTTATCTGGTAAAGACTTTATTTCTCTTTCATTTCTGAGGGACAGCTTTACTGGGTATAGTATTCTTGGTTGACCTTTTTTGTTTGTTTGTTTTGGTTTGGTTTTCCTTTCAGCACTCTGACAATATCATCTCATTCTCTTCTGGCCTGCCATTCCTGGATCCTTGTTGCTACTGCACCCAGCCTCACAGAGCCTGGGCTACTACCAGGTTCTACCACTGCAGGGTTCAGAGTCACCACTGCGTGGTAACTCACCTCCAGAGCCTGAACTGCTGCCAAGCTCTGTTCATTCTCAGTCCCAAATTGCAACTGTGCCCTTCTCCCGGGGCCTGAGCCTCTGGAACACCCCTTCTTTCCCAGAGTCATACCGATGCTGTACCCTGTCCCCTGTCCCCCAGGGTCAGAACCATAGCAACATTCTAGCCCCCTGGGCCTGAGTGGCTGCGGTATGCCTCAGAGCAACAGACCCTGGGAGAACTGCATGCATTTAGGCCTTGGAAAGTGAACGTGTGCCTCCAGTCTCAGGTGCTACAGTGGTTTCACAAGACCCTGGCTTGAGGGTGGTGCACTACTGGGTAGGTATGTTAAAGTGACAGCAAAGCCTCAGGGATGGAGGGGGTGCAATGGTTACCTACCCCCAGAACAGGATACATTATAACAGTGGTTCCCATTCCAAGATGGTGCAGATTAGTGGCAGCATGGGCCACATGGGGCCAGGGCACAGCATTGGCTCCTTCTCTGGGATTAGCTCAGTGTGTGAACTCCAGGGAGCTCCCCCAGCTGGGCTTGATCCTGTGAAGACTGCTGGAGACTCCAGTAGTGAAGACTGTACGTGTTTGCAGTGGTGATGGGGGCTGCTAGAGTCCTCTTGCTTACCTTTACCCCTGCAGGAAGAAGTCTCTTCTGGTTCCAAGATGATTCTGACTAGGGGTGTGGGGTGGAAGACCCAAGGTATTCCCTTCCCTACGGTGCTATCTTGGATTTCTGTGCTCTACAGGTTTTCTGCTGCTTTTTGCTGTTGCTGTTGTTCTCTGGAGCTCTCCTTATTTTGGTCAATATGTATGTAGTTGTTTATTCATTGTTTTGGATTTTGTTGTGGTAGGGAGACCAATAGGAACTTCTAGTTGGCCATCTTGCTGATGGCACTTTCCTAATAAATTATTTTTTTAAAGTGATGTACTGCCACACCTCTACTCATACATTGCTTCTCTGTGAGTCCTCATCATCATGAACTCAGCTCTTCATATGAGGTGGGGTTGGGGACAGCAAGAGGGGAGAATGATGAAGGGAGTTGGATAAACTTCCTGAACCGAGCAACCTTTGTGCTACGGTCTGCTGTCACTCTGCATTGGCTCACTTGCATTTTCTGATGATAACTCTGACTGGCTTAGAAATGTCAGAAGCAGCTGCAGTTGAATCAAACTAAATAGTGAGGCCTCTCTCAATGGCCTGTTTTTCTTGCTTTCCTCTAGGGAGACACACTTTAGATGTGCCTGAATTGTGTTTTTTGGCAGATTGTTACAGTAGAATATTGACTCTCTGATCTGAAGCCAGGCTTTTCCCAAAGATTGTCTGCTTTTCTAAGAGCTAATAATGAGAATTGATCAATGGTTGTGGTGGGGAGTGGAGGTGAAGGGAGGAAGAAGAAAAAACCCTGATCACTGTTCAGAGAACACTAAATTCTGAAGCTGTTTGGCAGTTTATTTCTACTATTTTGCCTGATTTTTTTCTAATCAGAAACAAGACAAGTTTTTGGTGGACATGATACAACTGAATTAAGACAAAGCAAAGCAAGCAAAGTAAATCTAAATGCTGTCCTTTCCTTTCTCTGAATTTCCCTATTCTTTAGTTCTTATAATCACCACATAGGTCAAGTAATTACAACTAACTCTATAGAGAATTACATCATTTTTCAATATAATGGAATTTCATTATTGCAATAGGAAGCCTGGGAAGAAGGAAGACTGGGTCCCAATTCATGCCCTGGGGAAAGCAAGATAAATACCTATGCTTCTCATTAATCATTATTCCCCACCCCAAAACAAAAAGCCAAAGGAAATCCATATGCAGAGAAGAGGACAGGTGAAGATGCAAAGCCATAATGATTTCTTTTTTAAATTGAAACTTCCTTTCTTTGATAAGTGTTCTCCTTCCTGTGAGAGTTTGGTCAGTTTTGCTTTATTTTAAAGCAGTGCTTCCCTACTGCCTGTCCGATGCAAGCCCCTTTGTTAAAGGTAACTCATCCCATCTGTCCTGCTGCTCACCCCCAAATTCTGAT
>NW_026652291.1:72239703-72250506 GCF_009828535.3 Hylobates moloch
CTCGGGGTCAGGAGCTGGAGAGCAGAGTTGCCAAGATGGCGAAACCGCGCCTGCAGCCAAAGGAGAAAAAGCAGGCAGTGGGGGCGGCACGCGGCGGCAGTCCCAGGCAGTCCGCGGTGCGGAGCAGCAGCGAGCCGTGTAGATTGCAGCGTGGCCACAGAGGGAAAAGAAAGAAAGAAAAGAAACAAAGAAAGAATGAACGAATGAACGAACGAAAGAAAGAAAGAAAGGAAGAAAGGAAGGAAAGAAGGAAAGAAGGAAAGAAAAGAAAGAAAAAGAGAAAGAAAGGAAAGAAAGAAAGAAAGAAAGAAAAGAAAGAAGGAAGGAAGGAAGGAAGCTGTCTGGCTATTTTTTAAAAAAAATTTTTGTAGAGATATCTTCTTCCTATGTTGCCCAGGCTGATCTGAAACTCCTGGCCTCAAGTGATCCTCCCATTTTAGCCTCCCAAAGGATTACAGGCTGGATTACAGGCATGAGCCACCATGCCAGGGCTCATATAAAATTTTATTGAAGATGTGATTATAGTAAAGTTACCTGTACTTTTTTTTTTTAATTTAAGAGACTAAACTGTTCAGCATTATGGTATTCACTCTAGTGGGATTTTTTTTCCTTCCATCCTTCCTTCCTTCCTTCCTTCCTTCCTTCTTCCTTCCTTCCCTCCCTCCCTCCTTCCTTTCTTCTTTCTTTTTTTTTTTTTTTTTTTTTTTTTTTGAGACTGAGTCTCACTCTGTTGCCCAGGCTGGAGTGCAGTGGCGTGATCTCCACTCACTGCAACCTCCACCTCCTGGGTTCATGCAATTCTCCTGTCTCAGCCTCCGAAGTAGCTGGGACTACTGGTGCATGCCACCATGCCCGGCTAATTTTTGTATTTTTCGTAGAGACAGGGTTTTGCCATATTGGTCAGGTTGGTCTTGAACTCCTGACCTTAGGTTATCCACCCACGTCAGCCTCCCAAAGTGATGGGATTACAAGCGTAAGCCACCTTGCCTGGCTCTAATGGGATTTTAAAATACCCAATTACTTAAGCCTAGAAACCTTAAAATTTTGAAGTGAACAATTATTTTGGATTTAAACGTTGAATCAGTAAAATTTTATAAATAAATGATTAAAATAATGATTCAGATTTCATTATAGTTAAATGGTAGAAAGGATCACAGAGAACATGTGTGCATGTGGCTGAAGATTAGAGGGTTCACAATAAGAATTACCCTCTCATATCTGGCCCCATCTGCCTGGTTCCCACCCTGCACCTTAATCACTGTTATCAGTTTTCTCTGAATCTTTCCAGAGTTTTCACAGATACAAATAGGTATGAATGTATATTCCCCTCCCCTCTTTTTACATAAAAGATAACATTATTTTACACTGAAAAAAACGGGCTGGGCACGATGGGCTCATGCCTGTAATCCCAGCACTTGGGGAGGCCGAGGTGGGTGGATCACGAGGTCAGGAGATCGAGACCTTCCTGGCTAACACGGTGAAACCCCGTCTCTCCTAAAAATACAAAAAAAATTAGCTGGGTGTGGTAGCACGTATCTGCAGTCCCAGCTACTCAGGAGAATCGCTTGAACACGGGAAGCCGAGGTTGCAGTGAGCCAAGATCGCGCCACTGCACTACAGCCTGGGAGACAGAGCAAAACTCTGTCTCAAAAAAACAAAAACAAACTATATATTCTGAAGATTTTTTTCATATCAGTATATAGAGCTTTCTTATTGTTTTTGTATTTTATTGAAGATCTGCAAAATATCCCATTTAATAAATGTAGCATATTTAGCTAATTTACTATTAATGGACATTTAGATTGTTTTCCAGTCTTTAACTAATACATTGTTTCAGTGGATAATAACCTATGCGAGTATATCTATAGGATAAATTCCCAGAAGTGGATTTACTTAGTCAAAGGACTTATACATTTATAATTTGGATAGATATTGCAAATTGCCCTCCAGAAATGTTTTACTAATTTATTCTTCCACCAGCAATGTAGGTGATCTGCCTGCCTCAGACTCCCAAAGTGCTGAGATTACAGGTGTGAGCCACCATGCCCAGCCAATTCTTTTCTTTATAAGTTACCCAGTCTCAGGTAGTTCTTCATAGCAATGCGAGAACAGGCTAATACAATTCTAGAGCATTAATGTCCCAGTTTTGGCTTCTTGGCAGCACCTAGAGAGGAGTAGGATCCGTTGCCTCCAGGCATATGGGATTTAGTCAGTTGCAAAAAGATTCCCAAGTCCAAAATATGTTGATGAAGTAGAAGGAACTACTGATGCTGAAGGTGCTGTTTAGACAAGACAATGGAAGACTCAGGGATAACCTGTGTACAGAAGTGATTGATTGCTAGAACCAGCAAACCCCAATTTGCCCCATGTCAAAATACAAAAGATCAGAATCTTAACCTAACTCAGAAGAGATGGGTGAAGGGCTTTAAAAACTAACCTTTTTTTTTTCTCCACTAGCCCAGGAGAATAGGGAAAATTCATTTTTACATAAAGTGATATTCTTATTTACCTGACCATACTCACTACATATTGTCTTAGTCTGTTCTGGCTGTTATAACAAAAATACCATAAACTAGGTGGCTTATAAACAACCCATTTATTTCCCACAGTTCTGGAGGCTGAGAAGTCCAAGATCAAGGCACCAGCAGATTTGGTGTCTGGTGTAACTGCCAAGTGAGTTCATTGTGCCTTGCTGCTCTTATAGAGCTGATTTATCAAGGCAGAGGAATTGCAATAGAGAAAGAGTTTAATACATGTAGAGCCAGCTAAACAGGAGACCAGAGTTCTATTATTACTCAAATCAGCCTCCCTGAAAATTCAGAGGCTAGGGTTTTTCAAGGATAGTTTGGGAGGCAGGGGACTAGGGAATGGGTGCTGCTGATTGGATTGAGATCACTCATAGGGGTATGGAAAACAGTCCTCACGTGCTGAGTCCACCTCGGGTAGGGGCCACGGCAAAGTTGCTGGTCCAGGTGGAGTCATCTGGTAGTCAGAAATGCAAAAATCTGAGAAGACATTGAAAAGGCCAGTCTTAGGTTTTACAGTTGTGATGTTATTTACAGCAGCACTGGGGAAGTTGCAAATCTTCCTGAAAATGCTATACCTCCAGAAAAATGGCTGGTGATCATTGAACTATGACTACATCTTAGCAGAATTTAGGCCCCTCTCATCCTCTGTACTTGGTGGCTTAGCATTAGTTTTACAAAGGTGGTTTAGTTTGGGGAGGGGCTATTATCACTTAAACTATAAACTAAATTTCTGCCAGCATTAGCTTGGCTCATGCCTAGGAATGACCAAGGGCAGTTTAGAGGTTACAGGCAAGATGGAGTTGGTTAGGTCAGGTCTCTTTCACTGTCATCATTTTCTCACTGCTATAATTTTTGCAAAGCCGGTTTCACTGGTGGGGGCCTGCTTTCTGGTTTATAGGTGGTACCTTCTAGCTATGCCCTCACATAGTGGAAGGGAAGAACTCTTGTTTCTGTAACCCCTTATAAGAGCACTAATCCCATTCATGAGGACTCTGTCCTCATGAGCTAATTATCTCCCAAAGGCCCCACCTCCTAATACCATCACCTTGGGGGTAGGATTTCAACATATGAATTTTGGCAGGCCACAAACATTCAAACCTTAGCATATATAGTATGGTCTATAATTTAGGTATGTACTGTTTGTGATTAAACTACTACCTTATTACTCACTAAAGCTGCCAACACTTAAAGTAAAAGATTAGAGAATTCCACTTCTGAGACGTCACGAACTTAGTTCCAGCCTTGTGGGACCTCATATACCAATGTGTCCTTGAATGCTACTGGGCCACAGGTTTATATTTGTTTTTTATTTTTGGCAGGGGGAGGTGGGTGGTGAAGGACAGATCAGGTGTACAGAACTGAATTAATCAGAATCATCACTTCTTGGCACACAATTATGATTCTGTGTAATGTTGCTCTCCTGTTTGATTTTGTTATTTTTCCCTTCATTCTCTGTCTCATTCCCATTCTCTTCAAAGGTATCCAATCTAGAGGCTTTTCCCATGCTCACCCATAAAGCCTTGGAACAGCCCAACTGTCACTTAAAAAACCATCTGCTGTTGAGTAATATAGATGTTTGCGAAACAAGAAACAGGAGTATAACAAGCAAGTTACAAAAGAGTGTAACGGGAGTTAGATAATTTTCTGGTGGACTTTCTTCACCTATAAAAATGAAGTTAGTTATAACATGCTTTATATCTAACATAATAATATATAATAAAGAAAAAAATTATTTTCCACCAGGCACAGTGGCCCATGCCTGTAATCCCAACATTTTGGGAAGCTGACGTAGGAGGATCACTTGAGGCCAGGAGTTTGAGCAGCCTGGTCAACACAGTGAGACCCTATCTCTACAAAATTTTTTTAAAAAAATTAGCCAGGCAGAGTGGCTTACGCCTGTAGTACCAGCTACTTGGGAGGCTGAGGCAGTGGGGGTAGGGGGCGCGGTAGGGCACAGGGGGATCACTTGAGTCCAGGAGTTCGAGACTGCAGTGAGCTATGATGGCACCACTGTACTCAAGCTTGAGTGACAGAGTGAGACCCTGTCTCAAAAAACAAACAAACAAACAAAACCCCAAACCCCTTTTGGCTCTCTGAGCAGCACCATGGCAGTTGGCAAGCACAAGTACCTTAGAAAAGCAGCAAAACAGGAGCCAAGAAGAAAGTGGTTGATCCATTTTCTAAGAAAAATTGGTATGATGTGAAAGCACTGGCTATGTTCAATATATGAAACATTGGAAAGATGCTGGTCACCAGGACTCAAGGAACCAAAATTGCATCTGATGGCCTCAAGTGTCATGTATTTGAAGTGAGTCTTGCTGATCTGCAGAATGATGAAGGTGCATTTAGAAAATGCAAGCTGATTACTGATGATGTTCAGGCAAAGCCTGCCTGACTGACTTCTGTGGCGTGGATTTCACCTGTGACAAAATGTGTTCCATGGTCAAAAAATGGCAGACCATGACTGAAGCTCATGCTTATGTCAAGACTACTGATGGTTATTTGCTTCAGTTATTCTGTATTGGTTATACTAAAAAATGCAACTAATAGATATTCACCACCAACAGGCTCGCCAGATCTAGGAGATGATGGAAATCATGACCCAAGAGGTGCAGACAAATGACCTGAAAGAAGTGGTCAATAAATTGATTCCAGACAGCATTGGAAAAAGACATACAAAATGGTTGCCAATCTATTTATCCTTTCCATGATGTCTTCATTAGAAAAGTAAAAATGCTGGCCAGGTGCAGTGGCTCACACCTATAATCCCAGCACTTTGGGAGGCCGAGGCAGGTGGATCACGAGGTCAAATTGAGACCATGCTGGCCAACATGGTGAAACCCCATCTCTACTAAAAATACAAAAATTACCTGGGCATGGTGGCATGCACCTGTAGTCCCAGCTACTTGGGAGGCTGAGGCAGGAGAATCGCTTGAACCCAGGAAGCAGAGGTTGCAGTGAGCCGAGATCATGCCACTGCACTCCAGCCTGGCAACAGAGTGAGACTCCGTCTCAAAAAAAAAAAAATTAAAAATGATAAAGAAGCCCAAGTTTGAATTGGGAAAACTCACGGAGCTTCATGGTAAAAGTAGTAGTTCTGAGAAAGCTACTGGACATCATGAGACAGGTGCCAAAGCTGAATGAGCTGATGGATATGAACTCACTGGTCCTAGAATCTGTTTAAAGTTCAAACTTTTAATAGTGGCAACTAAAAAATTCTATTTGTGGAGAAAAGAAAAATGATTTTATAATGTTTATTATTTTAAAGAGAAAAGTTCTATAAGTATTACATCATGTTTAAATATAGAATAAGCTGAAAAAAGCAGAAATCTTTGCATATTAATAGAAAAATCTCAGAAGTCTTTATTTATTGGCAAGTCAGCTACTCTAAGGTTGTGAGGGTAACTTACTGACCTGAAAAAACACATTTTAAACCAATGTGAGATGTGGCTAATTGACTAATCAAAGTAGGAAAGACCCAGATGACTTTTTAGAATAATTCAGATCAGAGTGGATATTGACAGGGCAGATGGTGAATGGCATTGAAAGACAATGCCTTAATTTACTTACACTTTGTTTTCTAGTTTCTGTAATTTTAATTAAAGTGAGTAGAAATAAAATTTTGTCTAAGCATTTTTTCTTCCCAATATGAAAGGTGTTGACACATCATATCACTGAGTTGGAAAGATAAAGACAAGGGAAAGGATTAGAATTTGGTGTGAATTAACATATCACAGGGCTCTTGTGTCTGTAAAAGGTGAGGAAACAAACACATGTGTTAATGTAACTCCAACTGCAAAGGAAGGCTGTCAAGGCATGTGGGTTTGCTTGGCCAAAAGCTGTTGATTCCAAAAATGTAATTTCATTTGTTGGATTTTATTGTAATTAACACAGGGAGTTGCACTAGCTCAGAACTCTTATCTTTATTATCTTGGGAGAAGAATTATGAAATGTGTGCACTTACAAAATAGAATTCATATTTTTCAGAGGGCTATAATGCTAATGGGTCTTGGGAACCTCCTGGGATTATGAATTCAAGTTTACAATTAGGGTTTCTGCTTTGCAATCTCAAATGTGGTTTACCTGGAACAGTTAGAATTTCATCTTAAATGGTATTTAATAGAACTTGGGAGCTCTTCAGAGCAGGAACTTCAATTTTTGTTGTTGTTGTTGTTACCTATTGCAAAGCACTAAATTCACTGCTAGAGAAAACTAGCAGTCACTTTTTATGTGTACATCTAATTGTTCTTTACAATCAGATAGAGATCATCTCTAACATTTAACAATTCAAGGCATAAAGTTTACCTCATTAATGGGTGTAGAGGATTCACTATTTTAATAATTAAGCAAAATCTTTGATACTTGTATGAAGAGAAGGTAGATAGGACAAACAACAGGAAAACTAATTTATGGATTTCTTTAAATAGTGGATAGGGACAATTCATTCCCTCAGATATTTGTAATAAAATTTTAGAACCAGAAAATATCTACCTAGGAATACTAACGCTCAAACTTTAGCATGAGATTTATCTGCAGGTCTGAGCTCAGCTAACAACTTGTATACTGACTGTCAAAGCAGAGACTGCCCTTTCAAACCTCTCCTTGGGAAACTAATTAGCAGAATAATAAAAAGGCAAGATCAACTCTCGTCTTCCTTGTTGGGGATATAAAAAAACAGTAGTTCTAATTAGCAATAATTAAAATTTAATTAAGAAGCTCTTTGCAATCCTCCTCCCTGCTTCCTGAACTAGTGCTTGCCAGCTCTTGATTGTGGAGCTGTTTTTATTCCCGTGGTGCTGAATCATGGCTTAATCACAGCCTTAGATCACAGCTTATCCAGCCCTGAGCACTCATCACCACAGCCTTCCAAGAGTAACAGATATATATTCTAGATTTTTTAACCCAAGCGATTACTTTTTTCAGTTTTATAATCATGAATTATGACTTTTTACTTTTTAAGCAGCTGATTATAGATGCCATTATAGATGATTATAGATGAATAAAAGTTGCTTTTTATTTTTAAACTTATCTTTATATTTGTTCCCCTAGTTCTACCCCTTGTTGCAACAAAAGGATAGGAGACCTCCAAGAATATTAAATATTTGAACCCAAATTTCTACTTCTATGCTTTAAAGTAAAGCAGGTAATTAGCTTAAGTATAAAAAACTAAAACATTGGTAAAACCCCAGATTTTAAAAATAAAAGTATTTGATTATATAAAAATAAAACAGTACATGGTAGATGAAGGTTAAGGAAAATAAATATAGTACTTGATGATCCTTACAAAGTGTATATGATATTCTAAGTATTAATCTGAGTTTAAGATGTTTCAAATTGTAAAAGGAATCCCACTTAATTGTGCATTTTAACGTGGTTACAATGGTGAATTTCATATCATATGAATTTTATCTCAATAGAAAAAGGAACTCAAACTCTGACTTTGTCCTAGTTTTGGGTATGAGGATTAATCACAGTTTACAAAAAGAAAAAAAAGCCCCAAGATTCGATAGTTCATTATGAGCAGAAGAAAAAGGAAATAATCAAGAACAGAGGGAAATTAGTTTTTTTTAAAAGCCACCGAACTAAGAAATACAACCGTGGTTCTTTAATTATTAAGGGAAGGGCTCTGAATTTGCTCCATTATCTTAATTATGTTTCTGGAGCAAACATTATTTCAATGTGATAAAAGATGACATGACACTAAAGGTAAAGCCTGAGCAGATGTTACATGAGTAACAAGCCAATAGGCCCACATTCTGGTAATTTCTTCCCCACTAGACATGTTCTCATTAATCTGTGATTAATAGGATTCGAGTATAGTAAATGATGATGATCTATTGTCTGTCTTTGTCAAGCACCATGGAGGGAGTAATTTGTCAGCTCAGCTTTTGTGTGACTATTTAATAGCAAAGAGGGAGAGAGAAAAGACGCTAATCTTCTAATTGGCATCTATAGAGAAGGTCTAGGAGAATACTGCCTCTATGGAAATAGCCAGTGTAATTCCTATGCCTAAGGAAAGCAAATGCAGACTCTATGTATCTTTTATATAATTAACTGTGCCTTCTATTGAACAAAAATTGGGGATGGGGATAAAGAAAAAACGGCAATAAAACAGTCTTAAGAGATCTTAAGGTAACATTAACTTATAACATTTATTAACTTAGATATGAGGCTTTTTCAACTATAGTGACTTGCCAGAAAAGTGGGCAAAAGAAAGAAAAATAACTTTTGGTTAAAAAATAGTTGCTCAGATGGACCAAAATAACAATGTATAAAAAGCCAGCATCATCATCAGTACCACCACTAGCAACACATAATGCCCTGATGTTATGATGGTAAAAAATTAATACATCAATAAATCAATAAATAAATTCAAAACAGATGTTTTGAATGAAAATAATTTCATGATTAGTCCTGTCAAGTCTACTGTAAAAACTTCGTCAAATGGCTATACCTTGGTGAGAATGATGTGTGAAACTGCTCTTTCCCTTTTTCTCCCTCTCTCTTTGTATCTTTAAAAATTTTTGGCCGTGCATGGTGGCTCACACCTGCAATCCCAATACTTTGGGAAGCTGAGGCAGCTAGACTTCTTGAGCTCAGGAATTCAAGAGCAGCCTGGGCAACATGGTGAAACCCCTCTCTACAAAAATTTCAAAAAATTAGCCAGGTGTTGTGGTGTGCACCTGTAGTCCCAGCTACCCAACAGGCTGAGGTGGGAGGATCACTTGAGCCTGGGGGATTGAGGCTGCAGTGAACTGTGATCATGCCACAGGGCTCCAGTCTGGGCGACAAAAACAAACAAAAAACCCGTCTCAAAAAATTTTTTTCTGCACACTTTTCTATATTTTAGGTTCTAGGTACTTTACTGGTTGGTGGAAATGAAAAGGACAAGGTCTCACTGGGAGAAAATATTTGCAATGCATACAACCCACAAATAATTAGTATATGCACAGTATATAGAGAAAGACTACTGATCAACCTTAGAAACTGGTGAAGAATAAAAACAGGCAGTTGACAGAAGAGGAAATCCAATAGGGTCAATGAACATATGAATAGATGTTCAATATAACTAATAATCAGGACAATTTAAGTCAAAAGAATAAGATGTCATCCTCACCCATCGGATTAGCCAAAATTTAAAAAATGGACTAGATCACATGGGGACTTAAATATGAGTGGGAGTAAAAATCAGACAACCATTTTAGAATGCAATTTGTCAATATCAAGTAATTCATTTTCAATTTATCAGTATGTATAGCAATTCTACTTCTTGAACAATACCCCAAAGAAACCCTTGCACATGTGCACAGAGATATCTAGAAGAATATTCATTACAGCATTGTTTATAATAGTGAAAAACGAAAACTACCTACATATTCACCAGGGATGTGTTCATACTATAGAATGCTATATAGCAGTTTGAATGAATACATGAATGATTATTACCAACATGGATAAGCCTTAAAACTCAGAGTAAGTTAAGAAAATTTAGCAAATTTAAGAATATTTAGGGTATGCCACTACTAAAATAGTTTTAAAGCATATGCAAAACAATAAAATGCATATATAGTGATATATATGGATACATACATATGTGATGACTGTAAAAAAATGCATGGGAATGACATAACCCCAAATCCTGAATAGTAGTGATTATCTCTGAGAAGGGGGGAAGAAAATGAATTTGGAAGGTTTCAACAGTATTTCTAGTGTTTCATTTTTAAAAACTGCAATAAATGTAACAAAATGTTAAGATTTGGTAATGCTGGATGGTAAGTCTTTGTTATATTATTCTCTATGTTTTTATTTTTTATTCTCTATTTTTGAGAATATTTTGAAATAGTTCATAGTTTCAAAAGTGGAAAAATGTACAAGGTAAGGAAAAAACACATGGTTTCTAATTTCCAGGTGCTACTATTGTGTCAGGTGAATAGACAATTCACAAATAGCTGTAATGTAGTTTGATAAGTGTTTCAATGTGGCCACAAAGTGCTATATGTAGATATAAATTCATGCACACTCTCTAAGATATATATATACACACATATATGTATACATGTATATATATATACGTATATATGTATATATACATGTATATATGTATATAGGTATATACATATGTATATATGTATATGTATATATGTATATAGGTATATACATATGTATATATGTATATGTATATATACGTATGTATATACATATGTATATATGTATATGTATGTATATACATATGTATATATGTATGTATATACATATGTATATATGTATGTATATA
>NW_026652291.1:72265506-72310243 GCF_009828535.3 Hylobates moloch
TTTGTAGGGACATGGATGAAACTGGAAAACATCATTCTCAGTAAACTATCGCAAGGACAAAAAACCAAACACCGCATGTTCTCACTCATAGGTGGGAACTGAACAATGAGAACTCACGGACACAGGAAGGGGAACATCACACTCCGGGGACTGTGGTGGGGTGCGGGGAGGGGGGAGGGACAGCATTAGGAGATATACCTAATGAAAAATGACGAGTTAATGGGTGCAGGAAATCAACATGGCACATGGATACATATGTAACAAACCTGCACATTGCGCACATGTACCCTAAAACCTAAAGTATAATAATAAAAAAAAAGTATTTTAAAAAAGCACTTTGAAAACTGACAAATGCTATACAAATTTCAACTACTGTTAACTATTATTATTTTAGTCCTCAGCAAGGAAAATAAAAATCTGTTCTTTCTGAGTGCTCTTTCCAGACAGGCTTCCACTTATTCTGCATCAGTATAACAACTGCCTCCCAAAAAAGGGCATAATTAGTGTTTGCAGGTATTCCATTGGCCCTATTGTCACGATTGGTAGAAATAGTTGTTTTTGCCAAGTTGATGACAGGTCCAAGAGGAAAACAAAAGGAAATCAACTTTTCTTACTATTCTGTTAGGACCTAATAAAATCTCAGTATGTTAAGAAAAATCATACCCTTTACCATATGTGTGGGAATCACTGGGCTGCTGATGACTTGCATCATAATAGGGTCTCTTGGGAAGGGTCACTCTTTACTGATGACTTCACTGCCTTGTCTCTTTTTATGCACACAAGCAGGGCACACATTACCTATTTGTCAATTTCACAAGCACTCAGCTGTAAACAACGACTCTTAGATTATCTTGGTAGTTGGTGTGTCCTGAGAGATAAGACTGTTTTTTCCCCAGCTGCCTCACTCCTGAATGACCGGCAACTTCTTTAGAACAGGCTGCTGCCTTTTCCCTTACATAAAGGTTATCAAAATACCCACCATCCAATTTTCTGTTTTCCCTCTGGCCATAACTACTATTAAAACAACCTTCTTATGGGAATACAAAACCAAACAGTAGGGAAAAAGAGGCAAAACTTCATTCCCACGTTCTGACTAGGACTATGTGGTTTGTTACATCTTTTCTCAACCAAATATTACTAATGATAATTTCTAGCCTATTTTGCTTCCCAGGAGTCAAATAATCAAATAGACCATTTTGTTAGTTCTCACGACCCTGATGCATTCTGATCCCCATTTATTTAGTGGTGAAGACTGAGGGAATTCTGAGCAGGCCAATAATAGAAAGCAGTAGGAAAAGCTCTGGACTGAGAAATCTGATTACATGCCTTTCTACTGTATTTTGCATGTCACAAGTGACCTCTTTTAGTGTCTCAAGTTTCTTTCTCCATAAAAAAAGAATGTACCTTTTAGGGCTCTAAACAAAATGAGTGAAATATATCTAAAGTTGTATATGTGATCCACATCAGCTCACAATTGTTCTGCTACAATGACATGCCAACAGATTTCCTCTTCCTAAGTTTCTTTTTAAAACTGGTTGCTTGGAAGCAGTGTGGACATCGACAACGACAGGCCTTATGAGCTATCTGGTTCCATTTTGAGAGCTAGGTCTTGCTTATTCTTATCCAAAAGACTTGAGAGCAGGGCCCGATGAAGTCTCAAAGTACGGAGCAATCTTATTGATTGAAGCCAGAAGCAGAGGGCCAATCCAAAATTTGGAGGAAGGCCACACAGGCATACTACTACTTTCACAGGATCTTTAAATATGTTGTTAGGTTGTTATATAATATTATATATAAATACAAGATTAAATTATCATTAAAGAAAATATGTTTATCTGAGGCCCCATAACAACTAGCCATAATTTTTTTCTCTAAAATTAAAAATTATTTTCTTATTTGTATTCTATGTCTCAAAGTAACTATGACTTTTTAAGATAATAATTTTTTATTTCTTGCATGAATAACATTGCAGTAGTGACAGATTAAAACACTTAAAAATCTCACCTCACACCAAATCAATAGTTTTGGTTCACTTTTTCTATGTTCATTTCTGTACTGGACTATATGTATATATAATTTTATGCAATTGAGGCCACTGCATAGATATAATTTTATATGCTTTTTTTTTCCTTCAGGGAGGAAAAAATTTTGACATTTATGTAGGATCTATTAGGGTAGGGCACTATTTTAGACTCATTAATATACTTTATATCTTTTATTTCTCAGTAAGGTATATATTATTATTCTCTTGTTTATGTAGAGAGATTAAATAACTTTCTGAGATCACATTGAAAGGCAATAGGGCCAGTAATCAAAGGGATTCACACTTGTATTTTTTTTCATTATACAATGCTGCCTCATTTAATTTTTTCCCTATACTTTACTACAAAGTTTTTTGTTTGTTTTGTTTTTTGTTTGTTTTAGATAGAGTTGCTCTGTCACGCAGGCTGGAGTATAGTGGTGCAATCTAAGCTCACTGTAGCCTCCGTCTCCTGGGTTCAAGCGATTCTTGTGTCTCAGCCTCCCAAGCAGCTGGGACTATAGGCGCACGCTACCACGCCCAGCTAATTTTTTGTGTTTTTAGTATAGAAAGGGTTTCACCATGTTGGCCAGGCTAGTCTTGAATTCCTGGCCTCAAGTGATCTGCATGCCTCAGCCTCCCAAAGTGCTGGGATTATAGGCATGAGCCACCATGCCCGGCCTACTACAAAGTTTTAATTTTAATAGCCTCTTAAAATTTAATTAGATTGTAAGCTCCCTGATTAGGTCTCATTTCTATCCTCAGCACTCAATAGATGCTCAATAAATATTTACTCAATAATGCAAACCTCTATTCACTCAATTCATTCTCCTTTCCCCGTTCCTTGGGATGAAAAGCTCAGGGACACTGAGACCTATATCACAGATTTTATCCCTTATATTTATTTGGCTTCTTTTCATTTAGTCCTCATAACAGCTCAGTAGGATATGTACTATTATCACCCCCATCCATTTTACATATAAGCAAACCACAGCACTGGAAATAAATTGAGGGTTGGGGACTCCAAAGTCCAAACTTTTAATTATTACACTACTTTATTCTACATAGATTTATTATTCAAAGCTGCAAGTAAATCATATGTTTATATGCCATATATAACTTCAGTTCACCCAAACAGCTTGTTTCATATAGGAATTATGTCATGAATTTTTTTTTCTTTTTTTGAGACAGGGTCTTACTTTGTCAGCCAGGCTGAGTGGAGTGGCATAATCATGGCTAACTGCAGCCTCAACCTCCTAGGCTCAAGCGACCCTCCCACCTCAGCATCCTCCCAGAGTAACTGGGACTACAGGAATGTGCCATCACATCCGGATAACTAAAAAAAATTTTTTTTAGAGATGACGTCTCGCTATGCTGCCCAGGCTGGTCTTGAACTCCTGGATTCAAACAATCCTCCCACCTCGGCCTCCCAAAGCGCTGGGATTATAAGCGTGATCCACTGTGCCTGGCCTGAAATATTTTATAAAGCAAAATAATACCTCCCAAATTTATTTAGCTGACTCCAGATTTTCTTAGACATTGAATTTTCTTACAGTAATAGCCATGAGTTTTTAAAATTCAGCAAATATTGAGTACCTACTGTGTGCCAGATATTTGGGATAGAATGGTGGGTAAACTGTACAGTTTTTAACCTCTTGGAACTTACAGTCTAGTGTTGTGTGTTATGTCTAGGCTTCTTTGAGAATCCTTATCATCTGGGCATTTTCTTTGTGCTCCTATAACATCCTGCCTTTATTATATACTTTAAAATTTATTTTATTATTTTTAAATGTATCCCTTGAGTCATACTTTATTATATTAAAATATAATAAAAGTATAAAAATATACTAAAATATCTATCTGTCCATCATACAGTTGTAAATAGGATATTACCCATAGAATATTTCCAATGAAACCCTCTCCCCATTTGTATTCAATTCCCTTTCCTATAGAAAGGAAAGCATTATCCTGATGATAGCCATTAGCTATTATGGTAACGTGTGTGTGTGTGTGTGTGTGTGTGTGTGTGTGTGTATATATATATAAATATATAATATGTCATGGGGCCTCAGATAAAGATTTTTTTTTGAGATAAAGTTTTGCTCTGTCGCTAGGCTGGAGTGCAGTGGCATGATCTCGGTTCACTGCAACCTCCAACTCCCTGGTTCAAGCAATTCTCCTGCCTCAGCCTCCCAAGTAGCTGGGATTACAGGCACACGCCACCGCATCCAGCGATTTTTGTATTTTTAGTAAAGATGGGATTTCACCATGTTGGCCAGGATGGTCTCGATCTGACCTCGTGATCCGCCTGCCTCAGCCCCCCAAAGTGCTGGGATTACAGGCGTGAGCTACCGCACCCAGCCCATATTTTGTTTAATGATAATTTAATCTTGTATTTATATATAATATATATTAAAATTTCTCATTTTCACCATTTTTAAGTGTTCATTTCAGTGGCATTAATTACATTCACAGTGTTGTGCAACCATCACCACAATCTGTTTCCAAAACTTTTTCATCACCCCAAACAGAAATTCTGTAACCAATAAGCAGTAAGTTCCCATTCTCTCCTCCATCCAGCCCTTGGTAATTTCTAATATATTTCCTGTCTCTATGAATTTGCCTATTCTACATATTTCATATAAGTGGAATTATAGAATATTTTGTCTCTGTCTCTGAAAAAAAATGTTTTTTCTTTTTTCTTTTTTTTTTTTTGAGACAGAGTCTCACTCTGTCGCCTGGGCTGGAGTGCAGTGTCATGATCTTAGCTCACTGCAACCTCCACCTCCCAGGTTCAAGCGATTCTCCTGCCTCGGCCTCCCAAGTAGCTGGGATTACAGGTGTGTACCACCACACCGGCTAATTTTTGTATTTTCAGCACAGGCGGGGTTTCACCATGTTGGCCAGGCTGGTTGTGAACTGCTGACCTCAAGTAATCTGCCTGCCTCAGCCTCCCAAAGTGCTGGGATTACAGGCATGAGCCACCATGCCCAGCCTAGCATAATGTTTAAAGTTTCATCCATATTGTAGCATGCATCAGAACTTCACTCCTTGTTAAGGCTGAATAATATTCTGTTGCAAATATATATACTCATTTTGTTTATCCCTTCATCTGTTGATGAAAACTGTATTGTTTCCATCTTTCAGTTCTTGTGAACGATGCTGCAATGAACATTGGCATACAAATATCTGAATCTCTGTTTTTAATTCTATTGGCTATGTAGCTAGGAGTGGAATTGCTGGGGTGTGTGTTAATGGTATGTTTAGCTTTCTGAGGAACTGTCAAACTGTTTTCCACACAGCTGCATAATTTTACATTTCCACCAGCAATACATAAAGGTTCTAATTTTTCCACATCCTTGCCAACACTTGTTATTTTCTGTTTTTATAGTGATACTGATAGGTTAAAAGCGATATTTCATTGTAGTTTCGATTTGCATTTCCCTACTGACTAATGATATTGAGTATCTTTTCATGTGCTTATTGGCCATTTGTATATCTTCTTCGGAAAAATATCAATTCCGTTTTTTTTTTTTTTCTTTTTTTGAGACAGAGTTACGTTCTTTCACCCAGGCTGGAGTGCAGTGGCCCGATCTTGGCTCACTGCAACCTCCACCTTCCAGTTTCAAGTGATTCCCCTGCCTCAGCCTCCCGAGTAGCTGGGATTACAGGTGCCTGCCACCATGCCTGGCTAATTTTTTTTTTTGTATTTTTAGTAGAGACAGGGTTTCACCATGTTGGCCAGGCTGATCTCGAACTCCTGATCTCGTGATCTACCTGCCTCAGTCTCCCAAAGTGCTGGGATTACAGGCTTGAGCCACCACACCCAGCCTTGATTCAGTTCTTTTGTACGTTTTTGAATTGGGTTGTTTTTTTGTTGGTGAGTTACAGGAGTTGTGTTTTTTTTTTGTTGTTTTTATTTTTATTTTTTTAGATGGAGTCTCACTCTGTCACCCAGGCTGGAGTGCAGTGGTGCAATCTCGGCTAACTGCAAACTTCACCTCCTGGGTTCAAGCCATTCTCCTGCCTCGCCTCCCGAGGAGCTGGGACTACAGGCGCTTGCGATCACGCCCGGCTAATTTTTTGTATTTTTAGTAGAGATGGGGTTTCACTGTGTTAGCCAGGATGGTCTTGATTTCTTGACCGCATGATCTGCCTGCCTTGGCCTCCCAAAGTGCTGGGATTACAGGCGTGAGCCACCACACCCGGCTAGTTTTTAAAATATTCTGGATATTACATGCTTATTAGATGTATGACTTGCAAATATTTTCTACCACTCTGTAGATTGTCTTTTCATTTCCTTGATAATGTCCTTTGATACACAAAAATTTTTAATTTTGATGAAGTCCAACTTTGTTTTTTCTTTTGTTGCTCAGGCTTTTGGTATCATATCTAAGAATCCATTGCCAAATTTAAGCTCATGAAGATTTACCCTTATGTTTTCTTGTAAGAATTGTATGGTTTTATTTCTTAAATTTATTTTGGACCATTGCTCCATTTTGAGTTAATTTTTGTATATAATATGAGGTAGGAAGCCCATTTCATCCTTTTGCACATGTATATCCAGTTGTCCTGGTCCCATTTGTTGAAAAAAACTGTGTTTTTCCCATTGAGTTGTCTTGGTAACCTTGTCAAAAATCAATTGACCATAAATGTAAGAGTTTATTTCTGGGATCTCTATTCTACTCCACTGGTATGCATACACCCCTCCATATAAATATATTTATAAATTTAAAAAATAAATGTAATTGTAAATAAATATATATTTGGCCAGGTGTAGTGGCTCACGCCTGTAATTCCAGCACTTTGGGAGGCCAAGGCAGGTGTATCACCTGAGCTCAGGAGTTCGAGACCAGCCTGGCCAACATGGTGAAACCCCACCTCTACTAAAAATACAAAAATTAGCTGGGTGTGGTGGCACGTGCCTGTAATCCCAGCTACTCAGGAGGGTGAGGCAGGAGAATCTCTTGAACTTGGGAGGCGGAGGTTGCAGTGAGTGGAGACTGCATCACTGTACTCCAGCCTCGACAACAGAGTGAGAGTCTCTCAAAAAACAAAACAAAACAAATATATATATATGTATATATTTATCCTTATGCCAGTAACACACTGTTTTGATTACTGTAGCTTTGTAGTAAATTTTGGAATTGGGCTGTGTGAGGTCTCCAACACTGTTCTTAATTTTCAAGACTCTTATGGGCTATTCAGGGCCCCCTGCAATTCTATATAAATTTGAAAATCAGCTTTTCCATTTTTTGCAAAAAAAGGCTGTTGGATATATATATATATATATATTTTTTTTTTGCGAGGGACTCACTTTGTTGCCCAGACTATAGTGGCATGATTACAGCTCACTGCAGCCATGACCTCCCCAGCTCAGGTGATCATTTCACCTCAGCCTCCCAGGTAGCAGGAAATACAGGCGTGCACCACCATACCCTGCTAATTTTTTTATTATTTTGTAGAGATGGGGTTTCCCCATGTTGCCCAGGCTGGTCTCGAACTCCTGGGCTCAAGCAATCTTCCTGCCTTGGCCTCCCAAAGTGCTGGGATTACAGGTGAGAGCCACTGCAAAGCTGCTGAAATTTTGATAGTGATTGTATTGAAACTCTAGATCACCTTGGGTAATATTGACTTTTTTTTTTTCCTTCACACAGGGTCTGGCTCTGTTGCCCAGGCTGGAGTGCAGTGGCATGATCTCAGGTCACAGCAACCTCTACCTCCTGGGCTCAAGTCCTCCCACCTCAGGCTCCTGAGTAGCTGGGACTATAAGCATGTGCCATCACACTCAGCTAAGTTTTGTGTTTTTTATAGAGATGGAGTTTTGCCATGTTGCCCAGGCTAGGCTCAAACTCCTGGGATCAAGTGATCTGCCTGTTTCAGCCTTCCAAAGTGTTGGGATTACAGTTGTGAGTCACTATGCCTGGCCACATTGATTTTCTTATGTTGAGCCACTCTTGCATTTCCTAGGATAAATCCCACTTGCTTATGGTATATAATCATTTTAATATACTGTTGGATTAGGTTTGCTGGTGTTTTGTTGCTGATTTTCATATTACATTCATAAAGTTGTTTGGTCTATAATTTTCTTTTCTTGTTATGTCTTTATCTGGCTTTGGTAGCAGGGTAATGCTGGACTCAAAGAATGGACTTCCTCTTCAATTTTTTGGAAGAGTTTGAGAAGAAATAGTGTCAATTCTTTTTTAACTGTTTGGTAAAACTAATCACTAAAACATCTGGTAGTAGACTTTTCTTTGCCTTTCATCATATTTGGGAAGTTTTTAGCCATTATTTCTTCAAATAATCTCTTTTTATTTTTCTCTATCTTCTCCTTCTGGAACTCCCATAATGCATATTATGGTCGGCTTGGTGCTTTCCCACAAGTCCCTTAGGCTCTGTTCAGTTTTCTTCATTCTTTATTTTTCTTTCTGTGCCTCAGACTTGAATTATCCTATATTCAAGTTCCCTGATTCTTTCTTTTGCCTGCTTAAATCTGATATAGTGAATTTTTCATCTCAGTTATTGTATTTTATAGTTCCAGAACTTCTGTTTGGTTTCTTTTTGTAATTTCTATCTTTGTTGATATTCTAATTTCATTCATACATAATTTTCCTGATTTTCTTTAGTTCTTTGTCCATGTTTTCCTTTAGCAATTTTAGCATATTTAAGACAGTTGTTTTTAAGTCTTTGTCTAGTAAGTACAGTGTCTGGGCTTTCTCAGGGATAATTTCACTGGTTTATTTTGTTCCTTTGAATGGGCTATACTTTCCTGTTTTTTTTTTTGTTGTTGTTGTTGTTGCTCTGTCACTCAGGCTGGAGTGCAGTGGTGCAATCTCAGCTGACTGCAACATCTGCCTCCTGGCTTCAAGTGATTCTCCTGCCTCAGCCTCCTGAGTAGCTGGGGTTATAGGCGTGTGCCACCACATCCGGCTAATTTTTGCATTTTTAGTAGAGATGAGGTTTCATCATGTTGGCCAGGTTGATCTTGAACTCCTGACTTCAAGTGATCCACCCACCTTGGCCTCCCAAAGTGCTGGGATTATGGGCATGAGCTACTGCGCCTGTCCACTTTCCTGTTTTTTCTTTTGTATGCCTTGTGATTTTTACTGCAAATTGGACATTTGGCTATTACAATGTGGTAACTCTGAAAATCATATTCTCCCCTTCTCCAGGGTATGAACTTCAGTTTTTCTTTCTTTTTTTTTTTTGAGACGGAGTCTCACTGTTGCCCAAGCTGGAGTATAGTGGTGTAATCTTGGCTCACTGCAACCTCCACCTCCTGGGTTCAAGTGATTCTCCTGCCTCAGCCTCCCAAGTAGCTGAGATTACAGGCGCCCACCACTGTGCCCAGCTAATTTTTGTATTTTTAGTAGAGACAGGGTTTTGCCATGTTGGCCTGGCTGGTCTTGAACTCTTGACCTCAGGTGATCCACCTGCCTCGGCATCCCAAAGTGCTGGGATAACAGGTGTGAACCACCATGCCCAGCCTTGGTTTTTCTTTTTATTGAAGGCTGTAGTAGTCTGGTTGTTTAGTGACTTTTCCAGATTATTTTTGCAAAGATGACTGTATTCCTTGTTGTGTGTGATCCTTGAAGTCTCCATTCTTTCAAAAATTTCCTTGAAAGTCAGGAACTAAAAAATAAATCAACTAAACTAAAATAAATACCACCCTCCCCCCCAAAAAATAGTAAAGAAAAACAAAAATATATATACAAAAAAACCCTAACAACTCTCCCAGTCTTTGCAGATTAGCTCTGTGGTGGGGCATTCCAACACATATATAGGGTTGTACTGAAGCTAGGGATCAGTCTGAGGTGAAAGCTTCGGGTCTTCTTAGGTCTTTTCTGAGCATTTGTCTAAATTTGCTTGTATATTTCTCATGTACATAAGTACTTCTGAAAGTCCTTATTTCTCACAGAATCTCCCTCAGATTTTCCTCCTAGGACTTAAGTGGTCTGCTGTATCTATAATACTTTACTCCAGGCATCTGTGGTTTGTTAGTTTGCCTTGTAGTTTTGAACACCGTGTGGCTTTTATGGCCTGAGTTCTGAGTTAGGTGAAACACAGACACACTTTGAGACAGTCCTTCAGGTAGCCCCCAGAGAGGCTGGAATAGACATATACAACACTTTGCAAATAAGGTCTGCTTTGTTCCTCTGGAACCAGGATTCAGGATCCACACTAGGACAAAGGCTGCTGCTGTTCCAACTCTGCTACCATCTAGGCTGGAGGCAGAGCAAGAGCAAATAAATTCCACAAATGTTTTCTATTGCTTTCAAGTTGCCTTTTTTCTTGATTCAATATTCATTTGGATGATGTAAACCTTTGACTATTTTCCAGTATTCTGACAAAGTTGGTTTTTAGCGTTTCTGCTTGTTTTTCAGTATTTCTATGGGTGGACAAGAGAGCTTAGAGCTGCCTACTCCACCATTTTTGCTGACATCACTGCCATTAACTTTTAATTCACAAGAACTTTTGGGTTACAAAGCACCTCAAATTTCTGTAGCGACTCAGTGTTTCTGGAGTATTTTGAGATCTACTTATTTGTCCAATTTAGTTCTACTCTTGATGACAGATATTGTTCTCAATGATGACCATAATTTCTGTATTTAGGTTCCTGTAAGTCAGTAGTTCTCAACCTTGGCTGCATATTAGACTCACCTGTCGTAGTTATACAAAATAGAGATGCTGAGGAGGAGGCAGAGCAAAATGGCCAAATAGCAGCCTCCACCAACTCTCCTCCCAACAAGAACACCAAATTGAAGAACTATCCACTCAAAAAAGCACCTTCATAAGAATAAAAAATCAGGTGAATGATCACAGTACCTGGTTTTCACTTCTTATCACTGAAAGAGACATTGAAGATAATAGAAAAGATACTCTTGAATTGCCAATGCCCATCCCTTGGAAGCAGCCATGTGGCACAAAGAGAGAATTTGCATACTTGGGGGAGCACAGTGATTGTGGGACTTTGCATTGGAACTCAGTGCTGCCCTGTCACAGCAGAAAGCAACACCAGGCAGAACTCAACCGGCACTCATGGAGGGAGCATTTAGACAATCCATAGCCAGAGAGGAATTATGCATGCCAGCAGTCAGAACCTGAGTTCCAGAAAGCCTCGCCATTGTGGGCTAAAGTGCTCTGGGGCTCTAAATAAATTTGAAAGGCAGCCTAGGCCAGAGAGACTGCAATTCCTAGCAAGTCCTAGTGCTGTACTGGGCTAGAAGCCAGTGGACTTGGGGTGCATATGATCTAATGAGACGCCAGCAAGGGTGCCCAAGGGAGTGTTTGCGCCACCCCTCCCCCAACCCATGGCAGCACATCTTGCAGCTCTGGGAGAGACTTCTTCCCTTGGCCGGAGGAGAGTAAAGAGTAAAGAGGATTTTGTCTTGCAACTTGGATACCAGCTCAGTCCCAGTAGGACAGGGAACCAGTCAGAGTCCTGAGGCCCCCATTACAGGCCCTAGCTCCTGGATGACATTTCTACACACACCTTGGGCCAGAAGGGAAATTGCTGCCTTGAAGGGACAAATCCAGTCATGGCAGGGTTCATTACTTCCTGAATAAAGAGCTGTTGGGCCCTGAATAATCAGCAGTGCTATCCAGGCAATACTCACCACGGGCCTTGGGAGAGACTCAGAGACATACTGATTTCAGGTGTGACCCATCACCTTCTCAGCTGTTGGCTATGGGGAGAGACTTCTTCCACTTGAGAAAAAGAGAGGGAAGAGTAATGGGGACTGTGTCTTGCAGCTTGGGTACCAGCTCAGCCACTGTGGCGTAGAGCACCAAGTGGACTCTTGGGGTCCCCAATTCCAGGACTTGGCTCTTGGATGGCATTTCTGGACCTGCCCTGGGCCACAGAGGAGCCCACTTCCCTGAAGGGACAGTCCTGGGCCTGGCAGCATTCACCACAAGCTAACTGAAGAGCCCTTGGGCCTTGAATGAACATCAGTGGTAGCCAGGATGTACTCACCATAGGCCTCAGGTGGTGGCTATACAGAGAGACTCTTCTGTTTGGGGAAAAAGGGAGGGAAGAGGGGAAGAGTTTGTCTTGCGGCTTGGGTGCCAGCACAGCCATAGCAGAATAGAGCACCAGGTAGATTCCTAAGGTTGTCAACTCTAGGCCCTGGCTTTCAGAAATATCTCTGGAACCACTTGGGACCAGGGGAACTCATTGCCTTGAAGGGAAAGACTGAAACCTAGCTGTCTTTGCTCCCTGCTGACTGGAGAACTCTAGGGCCTTGAGTAAACATAGGTGGTAGCCAAGTAGTGGTAACTGAAGACCTTGGGTGTGACCCAGTGCTGTGCTGCCTTCAAGTCTGACCCAGCAGAGTTTCAGTGGTAGTGGCCACAGGAGTGCTTGTGTCACTGCTCCCCCAGCTCCAGGAAGCTCAGCACACACACACACACACAGACTGTTTGTCTGGGAGAAAGTAAGGGAAGAGAACAAGAGTCTCTGCTTGGTAATCCAGAGAATTTTTCTGGCTCTTATCCAATAACACCAAGGCAATACCTCCATGAGTCTGCAAGAGCACAGTGTTAGTTGGGCTTGGGGTGCCCGCATTTCATGAAATTACAGCTGCAATGACCAAAAACTTAGATCCAATACCCAAGTCCTTTCAAATATCTGGAAAGCCTTCCCAAGAAGGACAGGCACAAACATGCCCAGACAGTGACGGCTATAATAAATACCTAACTTTTCAATGCCCACACACTGATGAACATCTACAAACATCAAGACCATCCAGGAAAACATGACCTCATCAAATAAACTAAGGTACTAGTGACAAATCCCAGAGAGTCAGAGATATGTGACCTTTCTGACAGAGAATTCAAAATAGCTGTGTTGAAGAAACTTGACCAAATTCAAGATAACACAGAGAAGAAATTCAGAATCTTATCAGATAAATTTAACAAAGCCACTGAAATAATTAAAAAGAATCAAGCAGAAATTGTGGAGCTGAAAAATGCAATTGCCATATTGAAGAATGCATCAGAATCTTCTCTTTTTTTTTTTCTTTTTTTCTTTTTTTTTTTGACATAGAGTCTCACTCTGTTGCCCAAGCTGGAGTGCAGTGGTGTGATCTTGGCTCACTGCAACCTCTGTCTCCCAGTTCAAGCAATTCTCCTGCTTCAGCCTCCCGAGTAGCTGGAATTACAGGTGTGTGTCACCATGCCCAGCTAATTTCTTTGTATTTTCAGTAGAGACAGGGTTTCACCATGTTGGCCAGGCTGGTCTCGAACTCCTAAACTCAAATGATCCACCTGCCTCAGCCTCCCAAAGTGCTGGGATTCTAGGTGTGAGCCACTGTGCCCAGCCTACATCAGAGTCTCTTAACAGCAGAATTAGTCAAGCAGAAAAAATAATTAGTGAGCTTGAAAACAGGCTATTTGAAAACATTCAGTCAGAGGAGACAAAAAAGAAGAGAATGACGCATGCATACAAGATCTAGAAAATAGCCCCTAAAGGGCAAATCTGAGTTATTGGCCTTAAAGAGGAGGTAGAAAGAGGGTCAGGGTAGAAAGTTTATTCAAGAGGATAATAACTGGTAACTTTCCAAACCTAGAGACAGATACTCAATATTCGAATACAAAAAGGTTGTAGAACACCACACAGATATAACCCAAAGAAGACTATATTAAGGCATTGAGTCATTAGACACCTAAAGTCAAGAATTAAGAAAGGATAATAAAAGCAGCAAGAGGAAACAAAAAAAATAACATACAATGCAGCTCCAATACATCCGGAAGCTGACTTCTCAGTAGAAATCTCACAGGACAGGAGAGAGTGGTATGACATAATAAAAGTGCTGAAGGAAAAAAAATCTTTATCCTAGAATAGTATATCCATCCAGTGAAAATATCCTTCAAACATGGAGGAGAAATAGGGACTTTTCCAGACAAACAAAAGCTGAGAGATTTTATCAATACCAGGCCTGTCCTACAAGAAATGCTAAAGAGAATTTTTCAATTTTTTTTTTTTTTTTGAGATGGAATTTTGCTCTGTTGCCCAGGCTGGCGTGTAGTCGTGAGATCTTGGCTTACTGCAACCTCCACCTCCTAGGTTCAAGTGATTCTCCCGCCTTGGGCTCCTGAGTAGCAGGGATCACAGGCACCCACCACCATGCCTGGCTTATTTTTATTTTTATTTTTCTAAGACACAGTCTCACTCTATTGCCCATGCTGGAGTGCAGTGGCACAATCTCAGCTCACTGAAACCTCCACCTCCTGGGTTCAAGTGATTCTCCTGCTTCAGCCTCCTGAGTAGCTGGGATTACAGCTGTGCACCACCATGCCCAGCTAATTTTTTGTATTTTTAGTAGAGACGGGTTTCACCATGCTGGCCAGGCTGGTCTTGAACTTCTGGCCTTGTGATCTGCCCGCCTTGGCCTCCCAAACTGCTGGGATTACAGGAGCGAGCCATGGTGCCTGGCCTCAGCTTATTTTTGTATTTTTAGTAGAGATGACATTTCACCATGTTGACCAGGCTGGTCTCGAACTCCTGACCTCAGGTGATCCACCCGCCTTGGCCTCCAAAAGTGCTAGGATTACAGGCATGAGCCAATGTGCCTTGCCTAGGGATTCTTCAATCTTAAAGAAAAGGATATTAATGAGTAATAAGAAATCATGTGACAGTACAAAACTCACTGGTAATAGTAAGTAGACAGAAAAACACAGAATATTATAAAACCGTAATTGTGGTATGTAAACTAGTCATATCCTGAGTAGAAAGACTAAAAGATGAGCTTATCAAAAATAATAATTACAAAATTTTTCAAGATATAGACAGTATAATAAGATATAAATAGAAACAACAAAAAGTTAAAGAGCAGGGAAAAATATTTTAAGTGTAGAGTTTTTATTAGTTTTGTCTTTGCTTGTCAGTTTGTTTATGTAATCAGTGTTAAGTTGTCATCAGTTTAAAATAATGAGTTACAAGATAGTATTTGCAAGCCTCATGGTAACCTGAAACAAAAAAACATACAACAGATACACAAAAAATAAAAGCAAGTAATTAAAACATACTACCAGAGAAAATAACCGTAACTGAAAGGAATACAGGAAAGAAAGAAAGAAGGAAGAGAAGACCATAAGACAACCACAAGACAAATAACAAGGTGGAAGGAGTAAGTCCTTACATATCATAATAGCATTTAATGTAAATGTACTCCAGTCAAAAGATAGAGTGGCTAAATGGATAAAAAACAAGACCCAACGATCTGCTGCCCACATGAAACACACTTCACCTGTAAAGACACACAGAGGCTGAAAATAAAGGAATGAAAAAATATATTCCATGAAAATACAGGAAGGTTACAGAATGGAAACCAAAAATAAACCAACAAACAAAAAAACAAAACAGCAGCAGTAGCTATACTTATATCAGACAAAATATATTTCAAGACAAAAAACTATAATAAAGAAGGTCATTATATAATGATAAAGGGGTCAATTCAGCAAGAAGATATAATTGTAAATATATATGCATTTAACACTGGAGCACCCAGACATATAAAGCAAATATTATTCAACCTAAAGAGAGAGATAGACCCAACACAGTAATACCTGGAGACTTTAACCCCCCAACTTTCAGCATTGGAGGGATCACCCAGACAAAAAAATCAACAAGGAAACATCAGTCTTAATCTGCACTATAAACCAAATGGACCTAATAGATATTTACAGAACATTTCTTCCAATGGGTACAGAATACTTTCTTCTCTTCAGCAGATGGATCATTCTCACAGGCTATATGTTAGGCCACAAAACAAGTCTTAAAAAAATTCAAAAAAATTAAAATTACATCAAGTATCTTCTCTGACCAAAATGGAATAAAACTAGAAATCAATAACAAGAGGAATTTTGGAAATGATACAAACCCATGAAATTAAACAACATGCTCCTAAATGACCAGTGGGTCAATGAGAAATTAAGAAGAAGATTTAAAAATGTATTGAAACAAATGATAATAGAAACACAACATGCCAAAACCTATGGGATACTGGCCAGGCACAGTGGCTTACACCTGTAATCCCACCACTTTGGGAGGCTAAGGTGGGCAGATCACTTGAGGCCAGGAGTTCAAGACCAGCTTAGCCAACATGGTGAAACCCTGTCTCTATTAAAAATACAAAAATTAGCTGGACATGGTGGCACACGCCTATAATCCCAGCTACTTGGGAAGCTGAGGCAGGAGAATTGCTTGAATCTGGAAGGAGGAGGTTGAAGTGAACTGAGATTGCACCACTGCACTCCAGCTCCGGCAACAGAGTGAGACTCCATCTCCAAAAACAAACAAAAAACAAACAAACAACAACAACAACAAACGACAAAAAAACAAGACCTGTGGGACACAGCAAAGGCACTACTAAGAAGGAAATTTGTAGCTGTAAGTGCCTAAATTTTAAAAAGTAGAAACACTTCAAATAAACAACCTAACAATGCATCTTAAATAACTAGAAAAGCAGAAGCAAACCATACCCCAAATTAGTAAAGACCAGAATGCCAATAAACGAAATTGAAACGAAGAAAATAATAGAAAAGTCAACAAAATAAAAAGCTGATTTTTTGAAAAGATAAACAAAATTGACAAACCTTTAGTAGACTCAAATTAATACCAGAGATGAAAAAGGAGACATTACAGCTGATGCTGCAGAAATTCAAAGGATCATTAGTGGCTACTATGAGCAATTAAACAGGAAAATGTAGAAGAAATGGATAAATTTCTAGACACATAAAACCTACCAAGATTGAACCATGAAGAAATCTAAATCCTTAACAGGCCAATGACAAATAATGAGCTTGAAACCATAATACAAAGTCTTCCAGGCTGGGCATGGTGGCTCATGCCTGTACTCCTAGCACTTTGGGAGGCCAATGTGGGCGGATCACCTGAGGTCAGGAATTTGAGACCAGCCTGGCCAACATGGCAAAAACCCATCTGTACTAAAAATACAAAAATTAGCTGGGTGTGGTGGCGGACGCCTATAATCCCAGCTACTCAGGAGGCTGAGGCAGGAGAATTGCTTGAACCCAGGAGGTGGATGTTACAGTGAGCCAACATCATGCCACTGTACTTCATCCTGGACAACAGAGTGAGACTCAGTCTCAAAAAAAAAAAAAAAGTCTCTCCGTTCCTCCCCTCTTCCTTTTTCCCCTTCCTCTCCTAAAAAAAAAAAGGAAAAAGAAAAAGTCTCCCCACAAAGAAAACCCCAGGACCCGATGGCTTCACTGCTGAATTTTACCAAACATTTAGAGAAGAACTAATACCAATCCTACTCAAACTATTCTGAAAATAGGGGAGGAGGAGATACTTCCAAATTAATTCTACAAGGTAAGTATTACCTTGATACCCAAACCGGACAAGGGCACACCAAAAAGGAAAACTACAGGCCAATATCCCTGATGAACACTGGTGCAAAAATCCTTAACAAAATACAAGCAAACTGAATTCAACAATACATTGAAAAGATCATTCATCATGACCATGGGGGATTTATCCCAGGGATGCAAGGATGGTTCAACATAACACCAATCAATGGGATCCATCATATCAACAGAGTGAAGGACAAAAACCATATGATCATTTCAATTGATGCTGAAAAAGGATTTGATAAAATTCAGTATCCCTTCATGGTAAAAACCCTCAAAAAGCTGGATATAAAAAGAACATACCTCAACATAATAAAAGTCATATGTGAACAGACCCACAGTTGCCATCATATTGAATGGGGAAAAACTGAAATACTTTCCTCTAAGATCTAGAACACAAGGATGCCTACTTTCATCAACATAGTACTAGAAGTCCTACTTACAGCAATCAGACAAGAAAAGAAATAAAGGGCGAGGCATAGCCATTACTGGCTCACACCTGTAATACCAGCACTTTGGGAGGCCAAGGTGGGTGGATCACTTGTACCCAGGAGTTTGAGATCAGCCTAGACAACACAGTGAGATCCCCAGTTCTACAAAATATTAGCCAGGTGTGATGGCACATACCTGTAGTCCCACCTACTTGGGAGGCTGAGGTGGGAGGATGAATTGAACCTGGGAAGTCAAGGCTGCAGTAAATTATGAACATGCCAAAGCACTCTAGCCTGGGTGGCAGAGTGAGACCCTGCCTCATAAAATAAAATAAAATAAAATAAAATAAAATAAAAAAATAAGTAAAGGGCATCCAAATTGGAAATGAAGGCGTCAAATTATCCTTGTTTGCAGATAATATAATCTTATATCTGGAAAGACTTAAAGACACCACCCAAAAAGTATTAGAACTGATAAACAAACTCAGTAAAGCTGCAGGATACAAAATCAACATACAAAAATGACTAATATTTTTATATGCCAACAGTGAACAATCTGAAATAGAAATCAAGAAAACAATCCCATGTACAATAGCTACAAATAAAATATCTAGAAATTAACTTAACCAAAGATGTGAAAGATCCTACAATGAAAACTAAAACATTGATGTAAGAAATTGGCCGGGCGCGGTGGCTCACGCTTGTAATCCCAGCACTTTGGGAGGCCGAGGCGGGTGGATCACGAGGTCAGGAGATCGAGACCACGGTGAAACCCTGTCTCTACTAAAAATACAAAAAATTAGCCGGGCGTGGTGGCGGGCGCCTGTAGTCCCAGCTACTCGGAGAGGCTGAGGCAGGAGAATGGCGTGAACCCGGGAGGCGGAGCTTGCAGTGAGCCGAGATTGCGCCACTGCACTCCAGCCTGGGTGACAGCGCGAGACTCCGTCTCAAAAAAAAAAAAAAAAAAAAAAAGAAATTAAAGAGGATATAAAAAATGGAAAGATATTCCATGTTCCTGAATTGCAACAATCAATATTGTTAAAATGTCCATACTACCCAAAGCAATCTACAGATTCAATGCAATCGCTATCAAAATACTAGTGACATTCTTCACAGAGATAGGAAAACAATCCTAAAATTTATATGGAACCACAAAAGATCCAGAATAGCCAAAGCTATCCCAAGAAAGTAGAACAAACCTGGAGAAATCACGTTACCTGACTTTAAACTATACTACAGAGCTATAGTAATATAGTAGTATGGTTTTTAAACTATTAGAGTATACGGCATGGTACTGGCATAAAAGCACAGATCACTGGAACAAATAGAAAACCCAGAAACAAATCCACACACCTACAGTGAACTCATTTTCGACAAAAGTGCCAAGAACATATATTGAAGAAAGGACAGTCTCCTCAATAAATGGTGCTGGGAAAACTGGAAATCCACATGCAGAAAAATGAAACTAGACCTCTATTTATTGTCATATACAAAAATCAAATCAAAATGGATTAAAGACTTAAATCTAAGACCTCAAACTATGAAACTACTGAAATAAAACATTGGGGAAACTCTCCAGGACGCTGGACTGGACAAAGATTCTTGAGTAATACCCTACAAGTACAGGCAACCAAAGCGAAAATGGACAAATGGGATCACATCAAGTTAAAAAGCTTCTTCTGCACAGCAAAAGAAACAATCAACAAAGTGAAGAGAAAACCTACAGAATGGGAGAAAATATTTGCAAACTCTCCCTCTGACAAGGGATAAATAACCAGAATATAAAGGAGCTCAAACAACTTCATAGGAAAAAAAAAGCCCTAATAATCCGATTTAAAAATAGCCAAAAGATCGGAATAGACATTTCTCAAAAGAAGACACACAAATGGCAAACAGGTACATGAAAAGGTGCACAACATCACTGAGCATCAGAGAAATGCAAATCAAAACTACAATAAGATATCATCTCACTCCAGTTAAAATGGCTTTTATCCAAAAGACAGGCAATAACAAATGCTGGTGAGAATGTGGAGAAAAGGGAATCCTTGTACACTGTTGTTGGGAATATAAGTTAGTATAACCACACGGAGAACAGTTTGGAGGTTCGTCAAAAAACTAAAAACAGAACTACCATATGATCCAGCAATCCCATTGCTAGATATATACCCCAAAGAAAGGAAATCAGTATACTGAAGAGATACCTACACTCTCATGTTTATTGCAACACTATAGCCAACATTTGGAAGCAACTTAAGTGTCCTTCAGCAGATGAATGGATAAAGAAATATGGTTCATATACACAAGGGAGTACTATTCAACCACAAAAGAATGAGATCGTCATTTGCAACAACATGGATGGAACTGATAGACGTTATGCTAAGTGAAATAAACCAAGCACAGAAAGACAAACTTCGCATGTTCTCACTCATTTGTGGGAGACAGTGAGTAGAATGATGGTTACCAGAGGCTGGGATGGGTAGAAGGGAGTGGGAAGCAAGTTGAGATGGTTAATGGGTACAAAACATATTTTTGTACCCATTAACCATACTCCAATACCAAATAGCAAATACTCCCATAAGAGCTAGTATTTGATAACACAACAGGGTGACTACAGTCAACAATAATTTATTGCACATTTAAAAATAACTAAAATAGTATAATTGGTTTGTAAAACAAAGAAAGCATAAATGTTCAGGGGATGGAGACTCCATTTATCCTGATGTGTATGCCCATATCAAAATATCTCATGAGCCCCCTAAATATATATACCTACTATATACCCACAAAAATAAAAATAAAATAATAGAGATGCTCAGAATTCTTCTCAGACTTGGGGAATCAGAAACTGAGGGTGAGTAGCAAAAGGAAGAAACTAGCAACTAGAACTCTAGAGTTCAATTATCAAGGATAATATATATTTTTGACATTGAGTAAACCGTTATGGATGGCATTATAGTAAAGTGTAAGCATAGATCCATCTTGAATAATGAAATTAAAACTTACTTATAGGAATTCTAATATTTTTATTTTTACATATTTTTCCTCAATAAAGGCAGACCATGCTATTTAAAGAAATGATAGACTTTGACAACACTAAGGTACACACCTGATTAATTTTTCTAATTACATACTTATTACATATACATATATGTATCTCTAGTTCTATCCATTTATATACCTAATTAGGAACATGTTTTTTTCGAAAAATAGAATATTTAATGTAATGTTTAATTTTTCATTATTACACCTTAATAGGAAAAAATGGAATAATAAAATTTATCTTTAAATATATAGTTTCATGGTCAGTAGTATTAAGACAATATTGTTTGTTTATTTAGGGCTCATAAGCTTAGGATTTTTAACTTTTAGGAAATACCAGCCTAAAGTAAATTATTAATTCAAGGATGCTAGATAAAGATTCTTCATGAAAAAGAAACGCTATACCCTGCTGTGTTGCAGGCTCTCAAACTGTCCCTCAAAACGTTCCTAATACTGCTCACTGCACTAATTTTTTTTCCCTTTGTCGTCTCCCTTTCTATAGTCAGAAGCTATCTAGTCCCTCCCTCTTTAGTCTCCAGGGAAAAGGTGTTAGCTCATTTACTTGTCATTATTGAGCTTCTTTCTTTCCCACAAAAGCCAGTCTATTTATCATTCTTTTTTTTAGGCTTGGACAAAAAAGAGAAGACTTTATACTTTTTTTTAAGCAGAGGCACATTAATATTAAATCCCTTAAGCAGGAATTTCAAGGAGAATGTCTCAGAACAACATTTAAACTAACGTCATAAATGCTTCCTCCTTTTAATAAAAGAAACTCTGAAATAATGCTGTCCTCAAGAGGGTCATCTGATAGTTTTGGTACTATCTTGTCATTTCTACTATCTTTCTATAATTATTGTTGTGAAAAGTATTAGAGAAATAGATAGATGCTCTACACAAAACCCTCACAATATGGTCAACTTCCCTTCCCCCTCAAGCCCACCTTTCATGCATGCACACATCTGTGCTTTGTTTTTAACTTCTTATATTCGATTTTTATTCTTGTTATTGAATGAAGCTCTGATTGGTTTACTATATGACAAATATTCTTTGTATTTTAAGAGTCTCAAGTAGCTCTGTATCTTTTTTCACATTGGTTAGAGAGGCAGGGATCAAAGTACAAAACTGGGACAGTCACTGCTTATGTTTGTGCTTTATCTCATTAAGTGCTGATCACCAGGAAGGCAAACAGCCTGTCATGAAATTTGCCTTGCAAAGAATATAATAAAGAAATCTTATGAAAAGAGGCTGAACAGAAGGTGTGTTTAATCTGTTGTAATGTTGGTTAGCCCCAGTTTCAGACCAAGAGTGATGATACTTGGGAAAAAAAATTGGGAGTCTGCCTGCGGGCAACATTTACCCCGATGTAGAGATTGCTACAGAAACCTAACTGTGGGAAGTTTTCAACACGTAAGTAAGGATTTATTAAAGGAATTAATATCTTTGAAGGCTCAAAAAGCAATCCTATTTTCCTACAAGATGGATGAAAGGCAGAGATTTCAAAACATTTGCTAGAAAACATCAATAGCCAATCCTGCTGATTTAATTTTTTCAATCCCTCAGGCATCAAAAGAAGTTGTGACTTGTCTACATTGCCTCGAAAGCAAAGCAATATTGTAAATTAAAAATGACTGGAGCTTAGCTGGCTGCATTTCATTTTTAATTAGTTGAATTTTCAAATATTTATCAACATTTCTTAAGCTCAGAAGCTTAAGAACTTCCCCTCACATTTTTTTTTTTTTTGTGAAGAAGGTTGGTGATATTCACTTGCACGTCAAGGAAAAAGTCCTTAGATTTAGCTGGCTATCACAAATACTAGAAGAAATGGTATTTAGTCATCTCCGTTTCTCTTCTTTTTTATTCTTGAGCAAGCAGAGACTTCCTATTCTTTTTAACCAGTTGGGAACTCACAAAACATAAACTCAGAGATTGATGCTAAAAATCAAAACATTCTGACAACATGTTACATCCCAATCACAAAAGTGTAACAAAGGCAAAACATTTAATCCTCATTAGTGTAGTAGTGAGAAATAAAAAACCAATTTTTTTTTAAAGCAGCTGATTTTGCTTTAGGCATTTCGTTGAGGTGTGTGGTTAATTCATAAGTGGCAGGGGCAAGGTAGCCCCAGATTTTGGAATTGGTTTCCCTCTGAGAATAAAAATTAAAATGAAAAGAATAAAAATGTAATAGATGAGACCAATCATCTATTCAAAAATATATATTTTATTGACTAGTCTTTTGAAAAGAATAAAAATGTAATAGATGAGACTAATAATCTATTCAAAAATATATATTTTATTGACTACTCTTTTATGTCAGGTACTATTTTAAGCACTTGGGATAAAGTGGTGAACCAGAAGTCAAGGTCCCTGACATCATGAAGCTTATATTCATTTATAGAAATATTTAGTCCTAACCAATACTCTGTGAATGGTAGAGTTCTAGGAGCATCTAAACTCTTTTAAAGGTAACAAGTATATTTTCAAGAAAATGTGTCTGTATTGGTATATCTAAATCTTTAACCTTGTCAATTATATTTAATCTTACCTGAAAAATGTGTTAAAAAAGGAGACTAGAAAAAGGAGAGGCCAAGAGCAGGAATTTTTCAGTGTGTCTTCAGCCTGGCCCTGGGCAGAGGAAGCAACTTCCACTCCCCTTAGCAGCTTCCAATCCCCTTTGCAAGTCTATTCTCAACAGTGAAGATGGATACATCAGACAAGCTTGATGCCATTAGTAACGGTGATCCAACTAACTCTCACTGCCATGAATGCAAAGTGATCAAGCAATCTTTGGTTACAGTGTGGCTTCCCATATGGATTTTCCCACAGAGAGAGGATGTGTTCTTTACAGCCCCAAGGACCTCAGTCCTTTTAAAGCTATAGTTCTTGGTGTAAATCGGTCAGCATTCTAGTTTATATTTAAGTATCTCAGGGGCTTGATTATGAATCTGAACATTTTTGACTATTCTGACAAAACTGAATTTCTAGAATGATAAAGTTTTAGCTCAGACCCTTGAACAGTTTCTCCAAGAAAAGTTAAAATTTATGGCATGAGAATCATCTAGGGAGCTTGTTAAACATACAGATTCCTGAGACTTATATTGTACTTATACTAAATCAGAATCTTTAAAGATGAGGCGGAAGATCTGCATTTTACCAAGGCTTCCAAATGATTCTAATGTACTTTAATAAAGCTGGAAAGTCACTGTCTGAGAAGCAAGGCATCGCATCTAATGAAGCTCTATTTGGGCATTTGGCCAATTTCCGACATAACATCTCCATCTTTATACATTGTAACAAAGTGTTTCAGCGAATTCCTGTCAAGGCTTGGTGTCTTTCACAACCTGGCCTCACTTTTCCAGTCTCATTTCTCACCTTTCCTCTCAATCACTTTATGCTTCAACACTCTGAATACACGATTTTCATGGCTCTAGGCCTCTACATTACTTGAGGGTTTTCCTTTCTGGGGGAGAAGAGGGGGCGGACGATAAATAGCATCCCAATTCCTTGCCTGAGTTCTAAACCAACTGAAGGAGGCAGTTTGAGAACAAAATATCACGATTATTACCAACAATGGCTAGATTGGAGAATGTGGCTTAGATATGGAAACTAAAAGCCTTCTTAATTCTGAAGCCCAGAATTAGACATACTTACCCATCCTGTCTCAGGAAGAGCAGGATAACTACTGGCCTCATCTCTCATAAGCAAACAATTATTTCTAAGCTTATGTAAGGCCAAGAGCAGACCAGGTCTATCAGACAGAGGAGGGAGGAAGGAAGTGGCTGAGTTAAGCATACCAAGTTCCTGCTCCCTAACTCATTAGTTAAAATAAGCAATTCCTCTACAACTGGGAAGAAATGATGAGTGAAGGGATGGAAAGAGTCCAAGACCATTGCTCTAATGGATGTCCCTTGACAAGAAAGGAAACAACTGGAGTGGAGAGTAATGCTCCCCCTATGACAGCATGCCCTACTGGTGCTTGAGGTACCCTATTACTCTCCAATCCTTTCTCTTGGTTTGACTACCTTATTCCTACTCATCTTTCAAGATATAGCACAAATGTTCACTCCTCTGTGAAGCTTGAGGAACTGAGGGCAGTACTCTCACCTTAATGCTGTCGTAGGACTTTAAATGACTTTTATTATGGTACTTCTCATGTAATGCACTTAGCTGTTTTCTTTCTGAGTGCAGGGATTGTGACTTATATGTCTTTATATTTCCATAGTAGGTGTCCGATGAATTTTTGCTGAATGACTGTGAAAAAGAAGGTAAATTCAAATATTTTTAAAGCTTAGTATTTTTAAGCCTGATGATAGCACCAAGACCAACAAGAAGACTAGTATTTTCCTTTATATGATTTTCTTTTCTGAAAAAATTGACTAACAAATCTGGTCAAGGCTGATATTGCCTATTTAAGCCCCATTATAGAAACCCAACTGGCAGCACTTATTAACATGGCATATATGACTGATGATCCGACCCTAAAACAGGCCTTCTTTCAGTTACTGTAGCTTTACCTACTCAGGATAAACTAGTAGGTAATAATCACTTAAAAAAATGCTCCAATGAAGTAGAAACTACTAATAGAGAAGTTATTTCAGGTAAAACTTGAAATTTCAAAGTTCAATTATAAATTTATATTATGATTAATGATTTGCATGTATGTTTTATAATGGGAATGTTTCTCTTTTTTTTTGAGATGGAGTCTCGCTCTGTTGCCCAGGCTGGAGTGTAGTAGCAGGATCTCAGTTCACTGCAACCTCCGCCTTCTGGGTTCAGGCGATTCTCATGCCTCAGCTTCCTGAGTGGCTGGGATTACAGGCACCCGCTACCATGCCTGGCTAATTTTTGTATTTTTAGTAGAGATGGGGTTTTGCCATGTTGGCCAGGCTGGTCTCAAACTCCTGACCTCAGGTGATCCAACTGCCTTGGCCTCCCAATTACTTTTTCTCTTTCTCTCCAAGTACATATGTTGTCTCTAATTGTGTAAAGAAAGGATAAAAGGCATTTTACATTTAAATTTCAACACTACAGGCCAGGCATGGTGGCACATTCCTGTAATCCCAGCACTTTGGGAGGCTGAGGTGGAAGGATCACTTCAGGTCAGGAGTTCTAGGCCAGCCTGGGTAACAGAGGGAAATCCCATCTCTATAAAACATAGAAAAAATTAGCCTGGTGTGGTGGTGCACGCTTATAGTCCTAGCTACTTGGAAGGCTGATGCAGGAAGATCGCTTGAGCCCAGGAGTTCGAGGCTATAGTGAGCCATGATCATGCCACTGTACTCTAGCATGGGTGACAGAGTGAGACCATGTCTCAAAAAAAAAAAAAAAATTCAGTACTATATGTCTTTATAGCAGGGATGATTTATAATTGTGAAATGGAGTTATAATTATGAAATGAAACATAAGATTTTCAGCTTTAACTGATAGCACCAATTTATAGATCTTTATAAATAACACAAAAAGTTATTTGTGTGGTACTCTTAAGATGAACATTTGACGTTAGAGAATATATAATTGTCCCTGTGTAAAACTGGCTTCTTTTCAAACTTTTGTCTCAATTATTAGTTGTGGTAAATCTCCCAAATGATTTGTAAATAGCATGTATTAAGTGGTAAAATGCACTGAGCTAGGATCTGCGCAAGGCTAAATCTCTCCCTGTTCATTTAGAATAACACAAAACAAAAAGCAAAACAAAACATACCAAGTAGAAAGACCGGGAGCGGTGGCTCATGTCTGTGATCCCAGCACTTCAAGAAGCCTAGGTGGGCAGATCCCTTGAGCTCAAGAGTTGGAGACCAGCCCGGTCAACAAGGCGAAACCCCGTCTCTACCAAAACAAAAACAAAAACAAAAAACTCCACAAATATTAGCCAGACCTGGTGGTGCACGCCTGCAGTCCCAGCTACTGGGGGGCTGAGATGGGAGGATCACCTGAACCCTGAGAGGTTGAGGCTGCAGTGAACCGTGATTGCACCACCACACTCCAGCCTGGGTGACAGAGTGAGACTGTGTCTCAAAAATTTAAAAAAAAAAAAAAAAAGAGAAAGATAACAACTACCTAAAGAACATCCCAGCAAGAGATATATTTGACCTGTTCTGTTAAAGAGATCCAATGGGTTTGGGAGTGGATAGGACAATCAAATCATTTTCAAAATAAGTCTTTAAGGTAATTTTAATACATTTATTTCTATTACTATAATCCCAGACGTTCTTTAATTCTGTTTCAAACAGGTGTCTGTTAGTGTATTTTCTTCTGTGTAGGACCTACCGTAAACTTAAAAATTGAGCTGTATTTTCAGTCAGCATCTGTTAAACTCTGGGTCTATATTTCAGTAAATGTGCTTCTGTTTAACTATCTTTTTACAGTCATAAGAGAAATAAACATATAAAATAAATGCATCTCAATGCATAGCTGTGCAGGAGTACAGATGTTTTATTAATGAAAATGAATCCAGCTTTTTGTAAGTCATGGCAGCAATATAACATTTCATTGTTTGGTTCTGTGCTAGACAGTCCCTGCTGTTTCCACATAGAAATTCCTGTAATGCTTAATGGACATCTGGAAGAATTCAGCCAATTAATCGAATTCATGTAGGAGCTAGGCTAATGGCTGTCTGAAAGGCAGATTACATTAAATCAAACTTGCAATATGAATGAAAGCACTTAATCATACATGCAACATTCATTAGATGCGACACAGCAAGTGTTTTGATTACTTTAATGAAAGATCAGGTAAAGTGCATCAGCTGAACAGATTGAAAAGACAGCATGCTTACAAATGTTTGATTATGCTGAATATCAACAGAAACAGTGCCAGTAATTTATAGCAAAACATATTTGTAAGTGTCTAGAGCTGGTGAACTCAGTGAAATTCGGAGCCCATGCTCAAAACAACAATTAATAGCCATATATGATAAAACTTTAATCAGATGTCAGGAAAAGAGACAGATTGCCAGAAGTTTAATAATTTATAGTCACTGGGTGCCTTCATATTTTGAATGGCTTGAAATGTATTTGAACCTCAATTTCATTTACTTTGAGGTACACAGTTCTTGAGTCATAAGGTGTTACTATACTAAAAACACTGTACTAAAAGAGGAATTAAATTTGTATGTTGGGCTTTAAAACCTCATGTCAGGAATTAAAATGCTATTCTTACTAGTTGTTTCTGCCTATTTCATGAATATTTCCACTTTTTCCTCATTAATTATCTCATTTTTTCCCTAATATTCTACAGAAAGAAAGGCTAAAAAGTACATTTTCTAGATAATAGTATTATAAGTCTTGTAATATATTACAGCAAATGCTATTTGCAGCTTTTTGGATAAAATAAAAAAGATACAGCAGTGGTCCCCAACTTTTTTGGCACAAGGGACTGGTTTCATAGAAGATAATTTTTCCATGGATGGGGTGGGGGTGGGAATGGTTTTGAGGTGAAACTGTTCCACCTCAGATCATCGGGCATTAGATTCTCATAAGGAGCACCAACCTAGATCTCTCACAGGTGCAGTTCACAACAGGGTTTGTGTGCCTACATGAATTTAATGCTGCTGCTGATCCGATAGGAGACAGAGCTCAGGTGGTAATGTTCGCTTGCCTGCCACTTAGTTCCTGCTATGTGGCCTGGGTCCATGGCCCTGGGGTTGGGGACCCCTGAGATAAAGGATATATGTATCCTCTTATATTTCATATATTAAATAATTATTTTATAATTAATAAAATTATACAATGTATATTTTACATAATTTTCCATATATATATAATTTCCTTTCTGTTCTCTTTTTTTTTTCCCCCAGAGATGGGGTGGGTCTCATTATGTTCCTTAGGCTGGTCTTGAATTCCTGACCTCAAGTGATCCTCCTGCCTCAGCCTCCCGAGTAGCTGGGATTACAGGTGTCAGCCATCACACCCAGCTTTCTTTTTTTTTTTTTTTTTTTTTTTTTTTTGAGATGCAGTCTTACTCTGTTGCCCAGGGACCGGTAGTTGGTAGAGAAGGTGGTGGAGCAAGTGGAGAGTGCAGTGGCACAGCCTCTGCTCACTGCAGCCTCTACCTCCCAGGTTCAAGTGATCCTTCTGCCTCAGCCTCCCCAGTAGCTGGGACTACAGGCATGCACCATCACACCCGGGCTAATTTTTATATTTTTAGTAGAGACAGGGTTTCACCATGTTGGCCAGGCAGGTCTTGAACTCCTGACTTCAAGTGATCTGCCTGCCTCGACTTCCCAAAGTGCTGGGATTACAGGTGTGAGCCACCGTGCCTGGACACCCAGCTTTCTGTAAGTACTTTTAATACTAGAGAGGACTGACTTTAAAGGTGGTGGAAACCACTTTTTTTTGGGTTTAACAGAAGGACTTTTTTTTTTAACCTCTGAACTTTTTATTGGCTTCCTGTTCCCCGAAGGGTATCCTGCTTCTGCTGGTTCAATGTCTCAGAACTTCGGTGTCATTGGTCTCAGACACTACTTTGCCATCCACTATCCTACAGGTGGTGGTCTTGTGGATGGTTTGCATGGAGTTGCTGCTGTCCAGGGCATCATCAAGACTGAAGTCCTCCCTGTCTTCCAGCAGGCGGTGGTAGGTGGTGATCTCAGTTTCCAGCGTAGCTTTGATGTTCAGCAGGGACTCATACTTCTGGGCCTGGTGCTGCCCCTCTGCCTGTGTCTGTGCCAGCAAGACCCCATTGAGCTGCTCCATCTACATGGGTAACGTGCCTCTACCTCCCTCAGGCTGTCCTGCAAGCTGAGCTTCAGATTTCTCATTGGGTCCAGGTTGATCTCCAAGAACTGGACTGTACGTCTCAGCTCTGTGAGTGTATTCTCAGCAGCTCCAATCTTGGCGAACTGCGTGGTGACCACTGTGGTGCTCTTCTCAAACTGCTGGGACCAGTAGTCTAGCTCCCCTCAGTTCTTCTGAGCCAGCTTGTCATATTGGGCCCGGATGTCTGCCATGATCTTGCTGAGGTCTTGAGATTTAGGCGCATCTACCTCCCCGGTCAACCCAGAGCTGGCAATCTGGGCTTGTAGGCCTTTTACTTCCTCTTTGTGGTTCTTCATGAAGAGCAGCTTCTCTTTGAGAACCTCCATCTCTGTCTCCAGCTGCAGCTGAGTGACATTGGTGTCATCAGTGATCTTGTGGAGCCCATGGATGTCGCTCTCCACAGACTGGCGCATGACCAGTTCTGTCTCATACTTGACTCTGAAGTCATCAGCAGCAAGATGGGCATTGTCAATCTGCAGAATGATGCAAGCATGGCCCACAGTATTTGCAAAGATCTGAGCCCTCAGATCCTTGATGTTCTTGAAGTAATGCCCCCAATCTCTGACCTGGGGCCCCTTCTTCTCCAGGTGCTCCTGGATGTTGCTCTCCAGCTTCCAATTCTTGGTCTCCAGGCTCCTCACTCTGTCCAGGTAGTAGGCCAGGGAGTCGTTCAGGCCTTGCATGGTCTCCTTCTCATTCTGGATGCCCTCCACTCCTGTCAGACCCCTGGCCATCCCCACAGCCAGGTCCCCAGACCTCAAGCTCCCCCAGAAACTGGTGGAGTGGGACATGGAGATCTGGGAGCCCAAGTCCCCGGCACCTGCATAGATGTTGGCCATGCTGCTGACTGGCAGGGTGCCATAGCTTGGCGGATTGATGGAGCCCAGGGACTGGTAGTTAGTAGAGAACGTGGTGGACCAAGTGGTGAAGCTCACGCTATCCAGGGAGGAAAGCAAGAGGGCAGGACTCAGGTTTTGCTGAGGTCCAGAAGGACTGGTTTTTATCTCTCTAGAGTGATATAAGTGCGATTCTGAAAACAGGGAAATGGACATAGGATTTTTCAAGTCCTTTTTAGATATTTTCTTCAACTCAAGCCAATGAATATGCATTAAGCACTCAATTGTTTTAGGTGCTATGGGTTATATCAAGATGTGAGATAGATGGTTGTAGCCATAAGGAGTTTATAATACTCTATTCACCAAAACAACACAAAGAAAAATTAAAGCAACAGCAAAAACAAACAAGAGAACAACACAATGTAGAATACATTCAAGAAGTAGAATGTAAAGTGCAGATTTATAAATTTTGTAGAAAATTAAAGAAGAGCTAAAATAATGAGGAAGTTTGCATTTGAGCTGCTTAATTTACTTGATAAGAGATATAATTTAAAAGAATTAAAATTTCATTATTCTAGAATTAAGTATGTCTTAGTCTGTTTGGCTGCTATAACAAAATGCCATGCACTGGGTAGCTTTCAAAAAACGGAAATTTTTTTTGTCACACTTCTGGAAGCTGGGAAATCCAAGATCGACTCCAGTAGACTCAGTATCTGCTGAGGCCCCACTTTCTGGTTCACAGATGGAGATGGTGTCTTTTAGCTGTATCCTCACAAGGTAGAAGGGATAAATGAGTTCCCTTGGGCCTATTTTATAAGGGTACTAATCCCATTAAAAGGCTCCACCCTCATGACCTAATCACCTCCTAAAAGGCCTTACCTCCTAATACCATCACCTTAGGGGTAAACATTGAGATCATAGCAAAGCATTACCGAAAAATCTATGAATACTGTTTTGTTTTCTTACAGAGATTTAAAACATTGAGTGTTTCTCCAAGCACTTTTCAAACATCAAATTGTACAACACATTTTTAGGTTAAATGAGTTGACTGTTTTTACAACAGGCTAGAAATTCTTTCTCTTAATTTCCTCCCATTATACACACATTCACAAAAAGGGAAAGAAGAACTAGCTGGCTCAGAATATGACCATTGTTTATAGTTTACCCACCAAATAATTCTTTTTCTACCTGTGAACTCTTGAACCCTAGTAACATACTAAGAATACAACTAAAAGAAAAGCCTCATGCAATGCTACTTAAGCCTTCCTAAAACATTTAGCTCAGTTACTTCAAAATGTCCACATTGTTAGTTACCTAAACTATATAATCACACATCATATAACATATTTTTAGTCAATGGACCACATATACAATGGTGATCTCATAAGCTTATAATACCGTATTTTTACTGTACCCTTTCTAGGTTTAGATTGCCTACAGTATTCAGTACAGTAACATGCTGTACAGGTTTATAGACTAGGGACAATAGGTTATACTATATAGTCTAGATGTGTAATAGGCTATACCATCTAAGTTTGTGCACAAAGATGAAATTGCCTAACAATGCATTTTTCAGAATGTATGCACTTCGTTAAGTGATACATGACTGTAAAGTAAAAAACAGCAGCCCAGCATGGTGGCTCACACTTGTAATCCCAGCACTTTGGGAGGCTGAGGCAGGAGGATCAAGACTACCCTGGGCAGCATAGTGAGACCCCATCGCTACAAAAAATAAATAAAATTAGCTAGGTGCAGTGGTCTAACACCTGTAGTCCTAGCTACTCAGAAGGCTGAGGTGGGAGGACTGCTTGAGCCCAGAAGTTTGAGGCTGCATTGAGCTATGATAAAGCCACTGGACTCCAGCCTGGGCAACAGAGCAAGACCCTGCCTCTAACAGAAAAACAAAAGAAATGGCATTGTTGTTCTGAACTCTCTGCTCTGTCCCATTTATTTGTCCCATCTCTTCTTATAAATGGTTAATCTCAGAATTTCAAGTTGTTAATGCTCTGTTTGGAAATGTAATAATTATTTGTATTAGCTCAAGTAGGTAGAAATAAACTAAATGAATTTATATTTCCACTGGCAAACCCTCACCTATTTCTTTGTCTGATTGATCAAGAACTGTCACTTCAAATATGTTTTTAATCTCTTTTGGAGCATAAAGTTTGATGTCGTTCACCATGGAGAATACTCCTATGATGGGATTTCACTAATAATAATTCCTATATGTCAGTTTATTAGTCTTCCTATCTATCCAGTTATCTATTTGTCTGTATCTTTAATTTTTCTAAGATGTCTTCTATGAATTTTTTCCTCAAGTAGTTTACTGGGAAAAAGTAGCTATATGTATCTACTCCCATTTGGATTTGTGATTATCTTTTCCAGAAATTTGTGATCATATGTAAGATGCCTGAAAGACTTTTTCCATCTAAAATATAGTCTTTTATATTCCTCCAATTATTATTATTATTTTTTGAGACGGAGTCTCACTCTGTCGCCCAGGCTGGAGTGCAGTGGCGCAATCTCGGCTCACTGCAAGCTCCGCCTCCCAGGTTCACGCCATTCTCCTGCCTCAGCCTCCCAAGTAGCTGGAACTACAGGCCCCTGCCACCACGCCCGACTAATTTTTTGTATTTTTAGTAGAGACGGGGTTTCACCATGTTAACCAGGATGGTCTCGATCTCCTGGCCTCATGATCCACCCTCCTCGGCCTCCCAAAGTGCTGGGATTACAGGTGTGAGCCACCGCGCCCGGCCCAATTATTTTTTAAAAAGAGAATCTCAGGGTGAAGAGGCAGATTTACTATGCATCCTTTTATCTGTGTCTAAGGACTGCCCATTTTTCCAGATTTCTTAAATAAAACATTACTCCAGTGTAGAGTGTATCATTTAGTACTAATTCCTACATAGAACCTACATGAATAAGGTGGGGATTTTGTAATCAGATCAAATGTTTGCCTCATTGCACTCTTTCTTATTTAAACCGGCTAGATAATCCAAGGACTTGTGATCTCTAGAGATCCTCTTTCCCAAAGAGCATCTCTATGACAAAAGTGGAAGGCATTTTATTTCAAACTCAGTGGTCTTATAATTTTTGATTTATAATTCTTTTACCGAAGGTTTCACCCTCAAGAGTGAGATAGGATAGAGAAAGTTGTCATTTCCCGCCTAAGCAATGAAAAGACTCCTTGTTGTTCAATACATTAGGCTTTCCCTAGGGCTATTTTCAGTAGGGTTTCATCTTTATTTTGGTTAACATAACTCCTCAGTTGCTCATTTTCAAAAATTTCCATGATGTGTTTTATAATAATAATAATAATAATAATACCTTTTATTGAGGTATTATCTACACTGGGCCAGGCATGTGTAGTATTATTTACACTAAGTGATCTTCACAACTTTCCAAGGAGAGTTTTTCTTTAAGGATGAGGATATAGAGGTTCAGAAAGGTTAGGTAAATCACTCCATGTAACACAGCTAGCAAGCTGCCCAGCCAGCTGGATCTGTCTAGCTTCAAGGCCTCTCTAGCTAACTAATTTACTCAACATCATCCTTTTATTGTGTACTTTGTGTATTCCTTTATTTAATTTGAATTGTGTGCTTTCATTATGTACTTTGATGCATTCTAAGAGTACCTTTCTGAAGAAATAGTTGTGTAATAGCAAAGGGGCTCATATCTTTAAATCTTACAATGGAATCCTCTATTAGCAGCTCCATAGAGAAGGGTTCAGTCAAGATTTGGCTTGCAGATAATAAAAATGATCCAGATTAACTTCTAGGGCCTTGTCAGGCAATTCTCAATATTGAAATTACTTTAAATTTGGAAATAATGGGTAGCAGCATATTTAGGCTCAGTTCAATTTGGCTCCAATGATTTCTGCAGTACAGCTATCTTAGAAAGTATATTTAGTTTTATTTAATTACTTTGAATCAAGTGAATACTTACTATAACTGAAACATTTTGTTGTCCTGGTGTGGTGGCTCATGCCTGTAATTCTAGCACTTTGGGAGGCCAAGGCAGGTGGATCACGAGATCAGGAGTTCGAGACCAGCCTGGCCAAGATAGTGAAACCCTGTCTCTACTAAAAATACAAAAATTAGCCAAGTGTGGTGGTGGGCGCCTGTAATCCCAGTTACTAGGGAGGCTGAGGCAGGGAAAATTGCTTGAACCCAGGAGGTAGAGCTTGCAGTGAGCCGAGATGGCACCACTGCACTCCAGCCTGGGTTACAGAACGAGACTCCATCTAAAATAAAAACAAAAAACAAAAAACAAAACCCCAAAAAACCAACAACATTGTGCTAGGTACTTTGTGGATAGACCCAGTCACTTCTCTCAAGGGTGTTCACAATTTAATGAGAGATAATATATTCATTAATACAAATATGTAACTGGTGGACACAGAACATAAATATAAGGTCACAGAGTGGCATATAGTGGCAATAGTGTTCAATAATGCCCTATGAAGTCTTAAATTATGAATTAGTATTTGGGAGGCTCCTTGGTTGTAAGATTAGACTATATCCAGGTGTGTTAGCTATAAAACAGATCGTACTTGACTCAGTTCATGGAAGCAATGATTCTATGGTAGTGAAACCAAAAGGGGCTCACAAAGAAATAAAAATAGAAGAAGTTGAAGGAAATAAAACTAAATTTCAATATTCAATAGCATAACATTTCTTCTTAACATCCAAACGATAGCAACAAAACAAAAAAGAAAATGGCCAATTTGAAAGGGACTGGAAGAACAGATGACAATAGTTTTTATTTCCATTAACCCTCACATCTAAGGTTTCTAAAGTACTTTACAAAAGATTATGCCTCACAATATCTTTACGAGTGAGGCAAGTGTTATTATCTCCATATAAAGGTGGGAAAAAGAAGGCACAGAGGTTTGCTTCTTTTATGCCAAGTGAGGCCAAATATTTTGTGGAGTATTTGAAATGAAACTTGAAAATAGAGAAGCAAAGAGAGAGAAGGCTGGAAGAATTTGTAATTGAGGGGCATAATTTCACACCACATAAGTGTCTAGAGAACGTTAATATAGTGAATCTTCATTTCCAGTGAAGTGGAATGAAAGCCTTGAATTGCTTCAATGCACCATGTCGTGCAAATAGCAATTTCAGTTTCAGAAAATCCTCCACTCATGGTAAAGTTGTTCAGTGAAAATGGTCATGATGAGGCTTTCTCATATAATTGTCCAATATATGTTCGTAGTTGTACCCTACACACACACACACCCTTACTTGAAATATTAAATATTTATGGGGCATTGTGTAGACTCTTGAAATACAATAATGGATATCTAATATGTTTTACATCCACTATGTTATTCATTCACAGATTTCTTTTTCTTCCCCCAACTTGCCTTTTTATCTACTGCTTTTCTGTGTTCTCTTTTGTTGTCACCTTCTTTAGGGGGTTCTGCCCAGGGAAGATAGATATAATAGCTCAATAAGAATAAATATTGTAGTCCTAGTTTCTTATTTATTTATTTATTTAGACAGGGTCTTGCTCCCATCACCCAGGCCAGAGTGCAGTGGCCTGATCACAACTCACTGCAGCTTGGACTTCCGCGGCTCAAGTGATTTTCCCACCTCAGCCTCCTGAGGAGCTTGGACCACAGGCATGTGCCACCATGCCCAGACAATTTTTTGCACTTTCAGTAGAGATGGGGTTTCACCACGTTGCCCAGGCTGGTCTCAAACTCCTGGCCTCAAGCGATCTGCCTGCCTTGGCCTCCCAAAGTGTTGGGATTACAGGCGTGAGCCACTGCACCCGGCCCTAGTTTTTTATTTATTAAAAATCCTATTAATACATATTGATTTCCTTTAAGTAAAGACTTTAATTCCCACTGAAAAACATGGTGCTTATAGTTATTTGTTCTTTCACATATATCTATTTTTTTCAAGACAGGGTCTCACTCTGTCACCCAGGCTAGAGTGCAGTGGCACGATCATAGCTCACTGCAGGCTCAATTTCCTGGGCTCAAGCTATCCTTCTGCCTCAGCCTCAGGAGTAGCTGGGACTACAGGAGCATACCACCTTCCCAGGTTTTTTTTTTTTTTTTTTTTTTTGAGGCAGGGTCTCACTTTGTCACCTAGGCTGGAGTGCAGTGGCATGATCACAACTTACTCCAGTCTCAACCTCGCAGGCTCAAGAGATCCTCATGCCTCAGCCTCCTGAGTAGCTGGGATCATAGACGTGCACCACCATGCCCGGCTTATTTTTATTATAATTATTTGTAGAGACGAGGTCTCCCTATTTTACCCAGGCTGTTTTTGCTGTTGTTGTTTAGCAGAGATGAGGTCTCACTATGTTCCCTGGGCTTGTTCTTATATTTTTTCAATCAAGTGGTTGAAGTTGAAACCTTTAAAAAGTTAGGTTGTCTATCAATAAGCTGCTGACCAAACTACGAAAAACCTATTGATTTTGACAGCAAGTTAGGACTTTTTAAGCAGTGGAAATGAACTGAATGTTAATGAATATACCATGTGGCTCTTGTCTTAATTAACTAGCACTCTAATTCTTGATCCATAAAAGATTTGAGATAACAATGCTGCTTTAATTGTTAAATAAGTTTCAAAGGTTAATCACAATTAACCTTTTCAGGGAACAAATCAGTTTCTTTATTCATAATAGATTTTATAAGAATAATAGAAATTATCAAAGCTGCTTACATAAATTTCAACTATATTTTGAATTGTAAATTCAAACAATGTACTGTTTAAGGAATTATGTTTAAATACAGTGGTAAGTCTTTCTTGACTGGTTTTGAGGAAAATTAAGTGCTGGTACTTTTAGGAATCCATTGTGTATAACAAATGAACTTCTCTCCTGTGTATCTAGAATGGCACTAGTTATGTGCCATCCTTGGGAGAAGTGAGAAAATAGTCAAGTAATTTTCTGTGTACTGTAGTTCAGATGAGAAATCTTGGTTTAGAATGTTAAAGTTTTAAGGTTCTCTTGGTTTAGCCTTCTTGGTTTTCTACTGTCTCTTAACAACCTCCTGTACCTAGCAAAACATCAACAACAAATAAGCTTTAGGGGAAATCTGCTTATTGTAAAGCATAACACTCTTTACGTATGAGCACCATAGATACAATGTAGCAAGGCAGGAAAAGGTTTTATTACTGACAGGCAACTCTGTTAGACAATAACAACCAGGCTAATATTCTAATTACCCCATGTAAGGTCCCCAGAGAAATATAAAGGAAGTAAAGGAAATGTAGCCGAGATTTTCAATCCTGCTCTCTCACAATAATGCTGTCCTCTTTAATAATCATTTCCAACACACCCCCGCCAAAACACTGTACTTAATGTCTTCCACTAAATTAGCATGGTTGATATTTAAGCAGAAAAAATAAAAGAACAAGAAATATGTTATAATTTATTCTATGAGCTATCACATCCTTAATTAAAAAAAGAATTTACCAATAAAAACAGTTAAGATTAGAGGATACAATGATTTAATGTTATAGATAATTTCCTCTAGTCTGCTCAAGTTTCTCCTGGGTTTTGATTCATTCATTATTGGATAGAGAAACTAACTATACTGTATTAGTAAAGGAGATACTTGTAGTGAGTAAATAATGACAGTCTTTTTAAACTTATTCTATTTATGCTGCCTTGTAGTATCCTCTCTCAAGTTACTGTTTTGTGAACTATGTGCATTTGGTGCTACAAATACTGATCAAAATGGCTCCCAAGCAAAAAATTTACACATACATTCTCCCAGTTGGCAAATTATTCTCTGGGTATTATAACTGAGTGTTAAAATCTGGGTTGGTTTGGTTGTTTTAAACATCTATAACAAAAGTTGAACATCGGGGAAACTGTATATGTCAGTTTAGGCTGAGCCTGGTTGAAATTAAAACATAGGAATATCATCAAGGTTATAGTGAGCTGTGATCATGCCACGCACTCCATCCTGGGTGACAGAGAAAGACCCTATCTCTTAAGAAATGGAAAAAAAGAAGATACAGGAATACCAAAGGGAAGTAGGTTGTTCATCTCTCCTGGAAATAATGCTTTGTAAATCCATTAAATTTGTTAGCTCGTTAGTTAGCCTAGGGCCTTTTTGATTTTCCCAAAGTTAACATACAGTTTAAGGCAAATGTTACTTATGGAAATAAGCCACAGTCTACAAAAGCCCTCATATAAATGTAAAAGAAATAGCATCAACAAATTTACCCATTTTGTGTAATGATACGGTAAGCAATGACTAGAGTTTTTGTTCATTTACCTTGAAATACAGGACAACTATTATTTTTCTTGGATGAAGCACAATGATCATTCTGGTGTAGTATAATATATAACAATTTTTCTAACGAAATAATTTCATATCCAGTGTATCTCATTATTAACTTCTGATATAAAACTCAATTTTAACTAAATCTAACTATGTAGCATAGAATCCAGTGCTAGTGTGTCCTGTAAGTACATATGAAAGAAACAGTCTTTGTTTTGGCCTACATTTCCTATTGATGTAACAAAACACTACTTATGACATCCAGTATAATGATTTAGGTAATAATGTTACCAGTTAAAACTATGACACTGATATAATACATAGTTTCAGTTAGTTATCAGATACAAATCTTCAGGAAACTAGGCTTTATTGGTTCAGATACTTGCCTGCTTGCTTCACAGAACACTTTGTTAAGTGAAAGGAAAAATAATGTCTTCAATTGAAAAACAGAGGGAGTTTGGGGCTGGCAGAATGCAATTGCCCAAGTTAGAGGGAACCAAATTGATCTGAAATCATTTAGATAACAATGTGATGGGCAGAGGACAGCATTTGTTTATGAAGACAAATCATGCCAGGCAAATCTGATTTATTTGGTCTTATAAAATTACTCAACAAGTTTGTGGATAAAGAAAACTCCATGGACAAACAATATATCTAAATGTTTGTAAAAGCCTTTGATGTGGGTCTGCATGAGATTAAGATAATTGAAATGCTGGGAAGATATTGCCTGGATAACAATGCAATGGTGTGGTTATCAGATTTAAAACAGAATAATCATAAAAAATAGATCATAATATTTAACTGATATATTTGGCAGAAGACCATAAAAGAGCTAGTATCTTTATAGGTCAATATGGTAAGAAAGCATGAAAATGACTTAGTCCAAAAAATTAGCTTACTCTTTCTTCAGGAGGTAAACATATCATAATAAAAATTATTTCGAAATGTTTTACTACTTGTCCAGAATGAACTATTACTTTGTTTTGGCCTTTACTGATATTAATAAAATTTGGAATCTATGATGTCTGCTAAAAGAATTAAAATAGATAAGTTTGATAAATGCGTAAAGCATAGTAAAATTCAATGAAAAGCTTACATAGGTTTGTGAATAAATTCCTTTGTAGATTTTTAAGAACTGAGAGATAATTTAAAAGAAAATAGCTAGAGCAGTAGTAATAATTTTGGGAGAGATAGCAACTAATTATAAGTAAAAATTAAGAAAAGAGAATTTGGAAGGAAAAAGGAATACAGTTCGATGCATTTTGAAGTCTTACTTGCTAGGCACAGTGGCTCATGTCTGTGATCCCAGCACTTTGGGAGGTGGGAGGATCGCTTGAGCCTAGGAGTTTGAGACCAGCCTTGGCAAGATAGGGAGACCCCATCTTTACAAAAAAAAAAAATTAAAAATTAGCCAGGTGTGGTGGCTTGCCCCTGTGGTCCCAGCTACTGGGGAGGCTAAGGTGCAAGGATCACTTGAGCCAGGGAAGTCAAGGCTTCAGCGAGCCATGATTGTGCCACTACACTCCAGCCTGGGTGACAGGGTGAGACTCTTTCTCAATCGATCAATCAGTCAGTCAATTGTCAAATGGGAAAAATACTTTATGTATCAACAGGGGTTATGTTAGAATATTTACCAATATTATTAAATGGTTACTATCCAATCAGAACTGATAACGGCCACAGAGCTGGGGCAGGGCCCTAGAGACCCATTTGTATGTTGGGCGTTAACTCTTTAGCTGATGGATAGTGGGGAGGTGGGTAGTGAAGACGCTGCAATAACTGACCAGAGTCAAGGGGAAGAGCATTTGGAAAGGTAGTGGTTATTTGCTAATGTTATGGAAGTATTTTAATATTTTAATAACTGAAATGGTTTTTTCTGGTGGTACCAGCTATATAATAGACAAAGGACTCTAAGAAAAATAAACAGAAAATTTGAATAGGTTAAATTACAAAGAGTAAAATTACAATTTCAATGAATAGATTATAAGATGTTAAACTTCATTAATAATAAAATATAAGTTTATTTTCACAAAACAACACTTTATTTATTTTTTTGAGATGGAGTCTCACTCTGCCGCCCAGGCTGGAGTGCAGTGGTGCGACTTCAGCTCACTACAACCTCCTCCTCCCGGGTTCAAGCAATTCTGCTTCAGCCTCCTGAGTAGCCGGGACTACAGGCGAGCGCCACCATGCCCAGCTAATTTTTGTAGTTTTTGTAGAGACAGGAGTTTCACTATGTTGGCCAGGCTGGTCTCGAACTCCTGACCTCAAGTGGTCTGCCCGCCTTGGCCTCCCAAAGTGCTGGGATTACAGGTGTGAGCCACCGGGACCGGCTACACTTTTTACTTATCTTACTGGCAATATTTTTTCTCATGTTTGACAGAACATAGTTGAGAGAACAGGAAAAGTGGCATTCCTATGCCCGCTGACAGAAGTATAAATAGGCACAATCATTGTGAAGGATAGCTTTGTAATACTTATCAAAAACTTTTAAAATGTTGTTCCGATTTAATGGTTCTGGTAATGTTACGCTAAATTAAGCACATAAATCCTCCTAGTGAAAAAAACTAACAGAGCTGGATTTTAAAAATATTCTTAAAGCATAAAAGAGTATGAAAGATAGTAAGGAATTACTAAAGGTGAAGGAAAAATGGGAACCCATATGTGGAGGCTGTTCTGCCCTGAGGAAATTTTCTGACTCATGACAATTAGAATCTTCATTCTGGTACACTTGCAGGGCAAGGGAGACAGAAAAAAAAACCCAGGATGTGTCTAAGATAGGAAATCTAATAGAAGATCCTCCCCAACAAGATGCTGGGACTCCAAAGCCCTTGAGTATTTACTGCTTGTATTCAAATTGCCTGGGTCAGTGAATTTCAAGCCTTGAACATGGGTTAAAGTAATTCTAGATTGGTAGTGCCAGAAGCAAATACAAATCCTCTTTGAAGTCAGACACCTTTATTATAGGCCTAAAATCATTTCTAGAAATAATTCTTCAAATGTAATGTTCAGCACCTAATAAAAAAACCCAGATATATAAGGAAACTAGATTAAAAACGGGCAAGTATCAGCAGAGACAATACAATAAAAACAGACTCACAAATACCTCAAATATTGAATTTATCAGACTCAGACTATAAGAGTACAAAACAATTATGAAGAGTATGTTTAAAGACAAAAGACCAACTTGATGCTATCTACAGAGAACAGAAAACCACAAAGAATAACGTAGCAGGTTTGACTTTGAAAAAAGAACCATATAGAATTTTATTGTGATTTTAAATATATTTTTATTTTATAAATAAAAATAAATTTTATAGCTAATTTTTTAAAATAAAAATTTAAAATCCAGGGACAGATGCAGTGGCTCATGCCTATAATCCCAGCACTTTGGGAGGCCAAGGCAGGCAGATCACGAGGTCAGGAGATCGAGACCATCCTGGTCAACATGGTGAAACCCCGTCTCTACTAAAAATACACAAATCAGCTGGGTATGGTGGTGCACACCTGTAATCCCAGTTACTCGGGAGGCTGAGGCAGAAGAATCGCTTGAACCTAGGAGGTGGAGATTGCGGTGAGCCGAGATTGCGCCACTGCACTCCAGCCTGGCAACAAAGCGAGACTCCGTCTCAAATAAATAAATAAATAAATAAAAAATAAAATCCAACAGATTTTAAGTGTATATTACATTAGACATACTTCAAGATTTAGTAAACCTGAAGAACATCAGAAGAAATATTCCAGAGGCAAGAAAAGAAAAGAAAAAAATATATATAAGAAGGAAAAAGACACAAAAGGTACAGTGAGAATGTCTAACACAGGTTTGGCCAGGCTTCTAGAAGGAGAAAAAAAGATAAGATAAAATAGAAGCAATTATCTGAAAAGTTAACTGCTGAGGATTTTTCAAACTGACACTACTTCAAAGCACTGATTTTTTTTTTTTTTTTTTTTTTAGACGGAGTCTCGCTCTATCGCCCAAGCTGGAGTGCAGTGGTGCAATCTTGGCTCACTGCAAGCTCTGCCTCCCAGGTTCACGCCATTCTCCTGCCTCAGCCTCCTGAGTAGCTGGGACTACAGTCACCCGCCACCACGCTCAGCTAATTTTTTGTATTTTTAGTAGAGACGGGGTTTCATTGTGTTAGCCAGGATGGTCTCGATCTCCTGACCTCATGATCTGCCCGCCTTGGCCTCCCAAAGTGCTGGGATTACAGGCGTGAGCCACCGCACCTGGCCCAAAGCACTGATTTTAACAAGTCTTACGAACTGAAAGAATAATAAATGAAAAGAAATTCATACCTAAGTGTATTAAAGTGAAACTTCTTAAGACTGAAGACTAAAAACAAATAGTAAGATAACCCAGGCCAGGTGTGGTGGCTCACGCCTGTAATCCTAGCACTTTGGGAGGCCGAGGCAGGCGGATCACCTGAGGTCAGGAGTTCAAGACCAGCTGGGCCAACACGGCGAAACCTTGTCTCTACTAAAAACACGAAAATTAGCTGGTGGTGGGCGCCTGTAATCCCAGCTACTTAGGAGGCTGAGGCACGACAATCACTTGAACCCAGGAGGCGGAGGTTGCAGTGAGCTGAGATGCCCCCGCACTCCAGCCTGGGCAATGAGCAAAACTCCATCTCAAAAAAAAGAAAAAAAAAAAAAAGAATCCAGAGAAAAGAAAATTACTTTCAAAAGAGCCCTAATATATTAACAGCTGACTTTCCACAAGTAAAAATGGGAAAGAAGAGACAGTGGAATGTTATTTTCAATGTGCTGCAACAAAACAGTTACCAACCTAAAATCAGTACATAAAATAATGACATTTCAGATACACTAGAGGAGACATATTTTGCCACTATCAAATCTACAATGAAGGAAATTTTAAAGCATGTATTTCAGGTAGGAGGCGAATGATCTCACATGAAAAGTCTTAGATACAGGGAATTAAGAGCAAAGAAAATGGAAAATGTGTAAGTAAATCTAGTGTTTAAGAGTATAAAAGAATAATAATAGTCTTGTGGACTTTCAAAAATACAAAATTAAAATACACAACAATAGCATATAAATCAGGAAAGAATATATGGAGTTCAAGTGTTCTGACTCCCTTATATTATTCAATTTTGATAAATTAACAATGTGTAATATAATTTTAAAAGTAATCAATAAAATAATACAAAGAATATAATTTTAAACTGGTAAAGAGGAGGATTTGATACATAAAAATCAGATATCCATCTAAAAGAGAACAAAAAGGAGAGAAGAAGAAATGTAATAGATCAGACAAATGAAAGCACTTTGGAAGATGGCATATTTAATTCTAAATATAGTAGCAAGAAATGTAAAAGGACTAAATGGTTCAGTTAAAAGTTAAAGGCTGACTGTTAAAAAAATTCCAACCGCTAATAGGAGACACATTTGAAACATAATAATAAAGAAAGACAAAAACCACATGATTATCTCAATAGATGCATAAAAGGCCTTTGACAAAATTCAACAACCCTTCATGCTAAAAACTCTCAGTAAATTAGGTATTGATGTGACGTATCTTAAAATAATAAGAGCTATCTATGACAAGCCCACAGCCAATATCATACTGAATGGGCAAAAACTGGAAGCATTCCCTTTGAAAACTGGCACAAGACAGGGATGTCCTCTCTCACCACTCCTATTCAACATAGTGCTGGAAGTTCTGGCCAGGGCAATCAGGCAGGAAAAGGAAATAAAGGGTATGCAATTAGGAAAAGAGGAAGTAAAATTGTCCCTGTTTGCAGATGACATGATTGTATATCTAGAAAACCCCACTATCTCAGCCCAAAATCCCCTTAAGCTGATTAGCAACTTCAGCAAAGTCTCAGGATACAAAATCAATGTGCAAAAATCACAAACATTCTTGTACACCAATCACAGACAAACAGAGAGCCAAATCATGAGTGAACTCCCATTCACAATTGCTTCAAAGAGAATAAAATACCTAGGAATCCAACTTACAAGGGATGTGAAGGACCTCTTCAAGGAGAACTACAAACCACTGCTCAATGAAA
>NW_026652291.1:72315243-72352790 GCF_009828535.3 Hylobates moloch
ATAGACTGGATTAAGAAAATGTGGCACATATACACCATGGAATACTATGCAGCCATAAAAAATGATGAGTTCATGTCCTTTGTAGGGACATGGATGAAACTGGAAACCATCATTCTCAGTAAACTATCGCAAGGACAAAAAACAAACACCGCATGTTCTCACTCATAGGTGGGAACTGAACAATGAGAACTCATGGACACAGGAAGGGGAACATCACACTCTGGGGACTGTTGTGTGGTGGGGAGAGGGGGAAGGGACAGCAATGGGAGATATACCTAATGCTAAATGACGAGTTAATGGGTGCAGCAAAACAACATGGCACATGGATACATATGTAAGAAACCTGCACATTGTGCACGTGTACCCTAAAACCTAAAGTATAATAAAAAGAAAAAAAAAGTTAAACATAAAAAAAAAACAAAACTACTACATTTTACTTATCGAATTCCCTGTGGTGGACTTAGGTTTTCTCTGTTGCCTTGGTACCACAAACAGTGCTGTGATGAATAAAAAAAATAATAATAATAATAAAGAAAGGTTGAAATTAAAAGGAAAATACATACCTTGTAAACACCAAAGAAAAGAAAGCTGATATGTCTAGAGGAAAACATCAGAAAAAACACTTTAAGGCAGAAAGCATTAGTACAGATAAAGAGGGATACTTTATACTTATGAGAGGTTCCAATTAACCAAACGGATATTGTTTTTCATTCATATGAATCTTAAGACTATGAGAAAGTCTCAAGATTTTATGTAGCAAAAGTTGAGCGACTACAAAGAGAAATAACATAAATTACCATATATATGTGGAGGGGTGGGCATAATATAAAACTTGGTATGTACAACTGCAAAATATACATTCTTTTCAAGCATGTGAATGGAATCTTAAATATAAATATATAGATATAGATAAAAATTGACATAGCTTTTTCCCCTTCCAGCCAGGTAGCAATTTTCATTATTCCCAAGTGTTTATTTGGAACACATATAACGCATTATTTGTGTACATAAAAGCAGGTTAGATAGGCTCCACCCTTAGGAGTTTACAAGCAATGCAAACACACCAATGTTGAGCACTGGTAAGAGCCAGCTCTGTAGAGGATACTAGTTTATCTCCTTTAATTTAACTCTCATCCTATTAATGTCGGTATTATTATGCCTAATTTGGGAAAAAGAACTAAGACACAGAGAGATTGAGCAAAAATTTTAAGATCACCACCCCACTTTTTTTTTGAGATGAAGTCTCACTCTGTCGCCCAGGCTGGAGTGCAGTGGTGTGATCTCGACTCACTGCAACCTCCGCCTCCTAAGTTCAAGTGATTCTCCTGCCTCAGCCTCCTGGGTAGCTGGGATTACAGGCGAGTGCCACCAGGCCTGGGTAATTTTGTATTTTTTGTAGAGATGGGATTTCACCATGTTGGCCAGGCTGGTCTCGAACTCCTGACCTCAGGTGATCTGCCCACCTCGGCCTCCAAAGTGCTGGAATTACAGGCATAAGCCACCATGCCCAGCTGAAGATCACCTTTTTAGTAAATGACAGTGCTAGGATTCGTATCTACTCTTTATTAGCAATGAGCCAGCTCCAGAAAATACTTATTCGTTTAAGGCTGGAAGTAGGGAGGTAAGCATTCTTATCGAAGGATCTCTAATAATATTAGGAAGCTATCTTTGTACAACATTGACAAACGTTTAAGTGTCTGCAATATAGTAGAATTACATATTGAGCCAAAGAAGTGGCTAAAATAGTTTGATGAGAGAGCTGTCTTAGAAGACAGAGTTAGTGCTAGTGATTTGGAATGTGAGAATGTCTGAGAGTAAAGAACTATCATGTACCCAGCATAAAGAAATTAAAAAGCCTCTTCTATTTGACATCTTATGCTATTGAAAATCCTTTCCTTCTAGTTCAAGTTGACTATTTTCCCACTGCTTATACGTCCTGAAGTGAATTTCAGTCTCGACAGTCTTTCATGACCAAATGAAAGTCGTTATAAATTCCCTCTGCTTTCAAGTTTTTAGAATGTGTATTATCTATTTTACTGCTCAATACAGGGAGGAAAACATAGATAAGTATAATTTTAGAGTGTATCAGTCAATTATTTAAATTTATTCAATATTTGAATAATTAGGCCCACTTCATCTTCTATCAACTGTTTTAATATTTATTCAGCTGAGCTCCATACCTCAAGTCTCATCCCACTCTCTTACCTTCTCCACATCTTTCCCTCAGGCTCACAGCTGCATTGCTCAAACACAGCTGTTATAGTTATCTTTTCAAAGCAAATACTTGATTATATCATTTAAATGCTTTAAAAAAATCAGTAGCTTTCACTTAAAAATATCCGCACTCAATTTAGTGTGGTTATAATGGGCTTTGCAATCTTGCCCCAGTTTATCTTTCCAGTCTCGGCTTCTCCACTCCTTACACCCTCTTAGGACAAAAATAACAGACTGATGGCCCATTTATGGAGAATACTGTACTGTGTTGTCATGCCTATGTGACAAGAAACTGAAGCCAGAGAGGTTAAACAGCCTGTTTAAGTCACACAATAAGAAAACGGCAGAGCCGAGATTCAAACTCAGATCTGACTGACTCCAACTCATGGGCATAACCCAGTACACTACATTGCCTTCTTTCGTCTTTTACGTCTTTTGTGAATTTTGTTTTAACCACATGAAACAAAATTAATTTTGAGCACATTAAATGGTGTGCATAATCACTACTGTCTTGCATCATAATTGGGTATAAAATATCAGCCAGTCACACCAGAAATTATTGTTATTTCTGAAGAATTTAGGGTTGCCATTAGTGTCAGTAGTCTTCCTTCACCTCAGACACTTAATAGTACCCTCTTTTAATTTAAGACTCACTATGTGCCATGCATTGTGATAAGTATTTTATAAACACAATAACATCTAATGCCCAAAGTATCCTGTGAGATAATTATTTCTATTTCCATTCGTGATGAGGAAACTGAGGGTTAAAAAGGCTAAATTGCTTAAGATTGAACAGCTGGCAGTGGAGCTGGACCTCTACTTAACTCAAACTGTCTAACTTTAAAGCCTGTGCCCTCAACTAACTACCCTATACAACCTCCCTTTAAATGTCCTAGATTGAACTTCTCAATAAACTGGATCCCATTCTGTACATCTTATTTTTGCCTAAAATTCCTTGTTTCCTAAACATGTAGTTTTCTCTTGCCAGTCTTACCTTTCCTACTAAGTAGCTTACCACCTTCTTTCTGCTCCCATTCTTCTACTATCCTGGGTACTAAACAGCTTAAAATAAGAGACACCTGTCATGAATTGGGGTTTATATTCCCTATAGGTAATGGCTTCAGAGGAAGAAAATGGCGGTGATCTAAGCCATGGGTCAAGTGGCTGAGGTGGGAAGAAAAGACTTCCAAGGGCATATGATATAAGAAAGACTTTCCTATTCCTTTCGTTTGTCTGGACTAAGATTCCCAAATGCCTAAGATCTAGAAGTCCTTATGACTTTGTATACTTTCTTTTGTACTCAGTCAGGCCTGTGGGTTGCAGTAACAAGAAGCTGTGATGCTTTTTTTTGAACCTGGTAGCTTATGATTTTAGACATCAATTCATTTACATATGTCAGGCATTGATCTAGATACCAGATGAAAATGAAGCTGAGAACCAAACAAAGAACCTACCGTCCCGGATTTTATAGAGACAATAGACAATTAACAAATACATAATACAGTAGCAAATAATGATAAATGCTATGAAGAAAAAGTAAAGGGACAGAAAATGATGAAGGTATCCTTCGGGCAGTAGAGAAAAAAAAAAAAGAAAATGATGAAGGGTGATGGTGGGTTAGGGCTGTTATTTTAGTTTGGGTGGTGAGGGAAGATCTTTCTCAGGTGGTATTATTTGAGTAAAGATCCACACATGAAGTTAAGAAACAAGATGTGAGCATATCTGAAGAAAAAACATTCTGGCAGAATAAACAGCCTTGAGGTGGAAGTGTGCTTGTCATGTTTGAGGAAAATAAGGAGTCCACTTAGATGGAGCAGACTGAATGAGGAAAAGAATAGTGGGAGATGTGGTTTAAGAATATCCAGGGACCAAGCAGAGCTTTGGATTTTATTCTAAATGTATTGGGAAGCCACTTGAAGATTTTGAACAAAAGAGTGAAAGAATCAGATTTATATTCTAATAGGATACATCTTGATGCTGAATAAAGTGTACACTATAAGGAGGCAAGGATGGAAGCAAGAGACCACATAGAGTAACAGTGGTAGAGAATTTGAGAAGATTCAGATTCAGGAAATGCTTTGAAGATAGAGCTGATAAGAACTGCTAATGGATTGAATATGGGGTGTTTAGCTTTAACGCAAAGTCTTTGGGTTTTGGCTGAGGCAACTAATTGAATGAAGGTGCCATTCACTGGGATGAGGAAAACCGAGATGGGGATTAAGTTTAGGAGAGGAAATCAAGAGTTTGGTTTTAGATTTGTGAGAGACTGTTTGACTTTCAAGTTCCTGGGGACAATCGGCCTCTAGTAGCTGCAGCTGGTGTTAACCTTTTACAGGGACACGTCTAAGTGGAGGTGAGGGGGCAGAGAAACAGAAGAAATGAAGTTCCTTATGAGTAATCTCCCAGATACTCAAGTGGTAAAAAGCAGGTTAGTCATCTGAGCCTGTCTTATACACACTGATTTCAGGGCAAGAAGAAGTCTCCTCTCTCTTCAAAAAATGTTCCGATTTCTATTGTTTCAAAATTTCCGAATTTAAATTAAATGTATCCCGCAATTAGAGAAAGCATAAAATGTGAATAAGAGATAATCCAGTGCGTATGAGTTTTTACCAAAGTATAACTGAGAGCAGATGAAAGTCCTGAATGTTTAATCTTTTTGTGAAGAGAAAGGAGGTAGATATTAAATAAAACAAAGATTTTATAATCTTGCTTTGGCACTGCCCTATTTATCATAATTTTTAAGTGAGAAACTACAGAAAGAGTGTTTGTATCTTGAAGGATCATCTAAGTTTATACCCAAGGGGGGATTACGCTTTTAAATTCTTTCTCTTCCCCACATTTTAATCCTTTCTATCTTTTAACCCTTAGTCTTTTCCCAAAAGTGTTCTTCAACTAGAAGGCCTGTGGCATGATCGAGGCTTGTCACCTCTCTTCTAGGGCCAGATTTTAAACAGATGGCCCTGGAGAATGCTACTTATCTGTACAGTTCTCCATTTGATGTTGCAGTGTGCTAGTATCCTAGGGGAAGGGTACCACATTTAACTCCAGAAAGGATTTAAGGCAGTTTTGCAATTTTTTTCCTGATTATCAGAGTAATACATGATTATTGCAAAATATTTTAACAAAAAAGTTAAAAAAAGACTATTTGAATTCCTACTTACTAGAGGCAATCCCAACAACATTTTGGCATATTTCCTTCCACTGTCTTATATGCATTTTGTTTTTTTCATAACTGAGCTCTTTATTGTATAAGCAATTTTGCTGCCTGCTGTTTTTGCTTAGATATGGTATATATGTTTGTCTCTATCATTACATTTTTAAAGCTACGTAATCATCTATAACATGGCTATACTATAGTTTACTCGAGATGGTTTCTGATTATTTATAATTACAAATAACACTGTGATAAACAGCTTTGTGCATACATTTTCGCTCTTCTTTTGGATGACTTAATAAAGGAGGAATTGGTAGATTAAATGTATACATACTTTTTAAAGCTTCTGATGTAAATTGTTACAATGATTTCCAGAAAGGATGTTATCAAATTACACTTGGGAAGGGAAGGAGGGAGCTATTGGAACTATTGGATCTGGTAGAAAATATCTGACGGCAATTCTTACAAAGTACTATGCCCCTGGGGAAGAGTCCTTTCTCTCTCTGGAAAAGGGGTTATCTTAAAGTATTAAAATTATTACATCAGATTTTCCACACCACACAATATGTATGGATCGTGAGGGGGGAAAGGAGAATTGAGAATTTGAGTTAGAAGTCACGTATAAGCTGACATGTCAGAAATGAGCAATTTGGGAAACTAAGTTTACCAACACTGCTAAAGGACTCAAATATTTTAAACAGTGGTTCAGATATTAATTGTGATTATACAGTATCAGGTTTATTTAATTTTGTATGATTTCATGCTATTCAATGAGAGGCAATATAATGAGTGTTTTTCAAACTGTGGGTCCTAATCCATTTGTAAATTATGAAATCAATGTATTTTCTATGACTGGTATTTTTAAGAAACAAAATACAATAGAATGAAAAACATGAGAATGCACTGCAAACATTTCAATGTATGATTTCATAATTTACAAATAGATTAGGACTCACAGTATTATTTTGTGAGACTTTTGTTTCAGTTCCATGTGTGCATATACTATAGAACATATTTATTATTGTGGGATGTGATTAAGGAAAAAAATAATTTGAAGCCATTGGTGGAGTGGAAAGAGTCTGGGCTTTGGAATTAGCCAGAACAAGTTTGAATCTGAGCTCTGCTTGGCTTTTACCCATTATCTAACTAAATGGCTCAATTGAAAAAAGAGAGAAATAATATCTCCTTTTTGGTTTGTGTGTGTACATGTTGTGTGTGTGTGTGTATGAAGGTTAGAGATTATTTAAGCAGAATGCCTACAACATAGTCAATGATTAATACATAATTACTTCCAAATCTTTCCCAAAATAATGTTCTCCTTGTAAAAATACTTCATTCACTGAAGAAAGACAATGTGTTTTATTGATGACTACATCTGTGATGCTATCGTGTACTTTTAAAACACCTCTGTCAGTCTTCTTCTCCAATTTGGTTTAGTAAGGGGACTTGAGCACATAGTTCTTTCCCCTTCCTGTTCTCACACTTTATTTACCTATATTATGGATCCTGGCACTTTACATCTGTCACAGGTGGGCTAATTGTTGCCTAGTTCAATTACTGCTAAACACTTTCAAACCTCTTCTACTTCTCAAAATAGTAGTGGGAGCACTGCAGGGTGCCAGATGAAAATCTGTTGAGTTTCCTCTACAGCACACCTTTTGCAAAGTATCACTTCTGGTGTACGGGGAAGCAGCTGTAATGCTGATTCCGCCGGCATTTCTCACTCAATCTACTCCATGCTAAACAGGCCGGTTAGGCATTAAGTCATACTCTGGGTAGTAGAAGTGGAAAGTGTGAACAGAGAAACCACTTTATGCGAGGACAGTGGAAAATGAGATCCTCCTTTTCTCTCCCTAATCCTACTTCCATCGAGGAGGAGCACTTAAGACCCAGAGGCCCAGGACCCAGCCGCGCTCGGGCGTCCCGACTCGGAGGCTGGCGGCGGGCAGGCACGCTCTCCCGCGCTGAGAGCCCTTCTGCGGAGATGAACTCTCGAGTGTCGCCGCCGCGCGCGGGCCCGATCGATACTGGCGGGCGGGCGTGCTCCCGCCGCCAAGAGCAGCCACAGGGCGGTGCAGTCAGCTGTCCGGCCGCTCGGTCGCACTTCTCATCAGCTCAATACCCGCAGAAGACGTGCACCAGTTCCCTCCCGGACACCCACCCCCCGTGGTCGCCGCCGCACCTTCTGCCCACCGCCCCTTCCGCTCGGCCGTCCGGCGCAGGGCGGAAGCTTTTCTAGTCAGACGCCCTCGCGTTTGGGGCAGCCGGCTCCCGGCCCGAGCGGAGGGCGTCGTGAGGTGGCCTTTTCGCCCGGCTCCCCAGTGGGACGCTCCGCGGAGGCGGCCAAGGCGGGGAGTGTCGAGCTCCCTCACACTCTGGACCTTACCTTCTGGCGTCTTCGCACGGGAGGCTTCAGGGGGAGGCGGACCCAGCCGGCTACAGGGGCAGGTTCGCGGCGCTGTGAGGCGGGGCTGGGCGTGCGCCGCCGCCGCCAGATTTGTCTACTCCAGTAGACAATCGGGACGCGAGAAAGCCCCGCCCCCGGCGCCCGCTCCCACTCCTGATTGGCCGGGCCAGCCCGGGGCGGCTCGGCGGGACCCCGGCCTGCGTCTCAGCTATAAAGACAGCCCCGGCATGACAGCCGCGGTAAAGCTCTTCTAGTTCATCTGCTGGCCGGCTCTCAGTCCCCGTGGCGCCCCCTTTCCTCTTGTCCCCGAGTGCGCTCGACTCCACCATGCCAAGGGGCTTCCTCGTGAAGCGAACTAAACGGACAGGCGGCTCGTACCGAGTTCGCCTTGCGGAGCGTGTCTTCCCTCTGCTGGGGCCCGAGGGGGCGCCGCCCTTCTTGGAGGAGGCTCCCAGCGCCTCCTTGCCCGGTGCGGAGCGGGCGGCGCCCCTCACCCGAGAGGAACCAGGAAAGGGGCTGACGGCGGAGGCGGCCCGGGAACTGTCGGGGTCGCCATGTCGGGCGGCTGGGGTGAGCCCGGGGGCGGGCGGGCGGGAAGGCGCGGAGTGGCGGGCGGGTGGCAGAGAAGGTCCCGGGCCCAGCCCCAGCCCCAGCCCCAGTCCAGCGAAGCCCGCAGGCGCAGAGCTGCGTCGGGCGTTCCTGGAGCGCTGCCTCAGCTCGCCAGTCTCCGCCGAGTCCTTTCCCGGGAGCGCCGCCGCCGTGGCCGCTTTCTCCTGCTCCGTGGCGCCAGCAGCCGCACCGACCTCGGGGGAGCAGTTCCTGCTGCCGCTCCGGGCGCCGTTCCCAGAGCCCGCGCTTCAGCCAGACCCTGCGCCCCTCTCGGCCGCCCTGCAAAGTCTGAAGCGGGCGGCCGGAGGCGAGCGCCGCGGCAAGGCACCCACGGGCTGCGCGTCTGGACCCGCGGCCGCGGGAATCAAGAAGCCAAAGGCCATGAGGAAGTTGAGCTTTGCCGATGAGGTGACCACATCCCCTGTCCTGGGCCTGAAGATCAAGGAGGAGGAGCCCGGAGCGCCGTCTCGGGGCTTCGGGGGCAGCCGCACGCCGCTGGGGGAGTTCATCTGCCAGCTGTGCAAGGAGCAGTACGCAGACCCCTTCGCGCTGGCCCAGCACCGCTGCTCCCGCATCGTGCGCGTAGAGTACCGCTGTCCTGAGTGTGACAAGGTGTTCAGCTGTCCTGCGAACCTGGCCTCCCATCGCCGCTGGCATAAGCCGCGTCCTGCGGCTGCAAACGCCGCCGCAGTCTCCTCCGCCGACGGGAAGCCGCCTTCGTCGTCGTCTTCGTCCTCCCGGGACTCCGGGGCCATTGCGTCTTTTCTGGCAGAGGGAAAGGAGAACAGCCGGATAGAGCGGACTGCGAATCAGCACCCGCAGGCCAGGGACAGCTCCGGGGCGGATCAGCACCCGGACAGCGCCCCGAGGCAGGGCCTCCAGGTGCTGACGCATCCAGAGCCACCGCTGCCTCAGGGCCCCTACACGGAGGGGGTGTTGGGGCGCCGGGTGCCTGTGCCGGGCAGTACCAGTGGTGGCAGGGGATCCGAGATTTTCGTGTGCCCATATTGCCACAAAAAGTTTCGTCGCCAAGCCTATCTGCGCAAGCACCTGAGCACTCACGAGGCGGGCTCGGCCCGTGCGCTAGCGCCGGGCTTTGGCTCCGAACGCGGTGCCCCACTTGCCTTCGCTTGCCCGTTGTGCGGAGCGCACTTCCCTACCGCAGATATCAGGGAGAAGCACCGGCTGTGGCATGCTGTCCGCGAGGAGCTGCTCCTGCCCGCTCTGGCGGGGGGTCCTCCCGAAACGCCGGGCCCTAGCGGGCCATCTGACGGGAGTGCCCAGCAAATTTTCTCGTGCAAGCACTGCCCGTCCACTTTTTTTAGCTCTCCGGGGCTGACCCGGCACATCAATAAGTGCCACCCCTCAGAAAGCCGGCAAGTGCTGCTGCTGCAGATGCCACTGCGGCCTGGCTGCTGAGGGGCTAGAGACCAGGATGATTTCGAGGTTGGCCTTAGAGGAAACAGATCATGGGAATTTCTGTGGGGCTTTCTTCAACTTGCAAGTTTACTTTCATTCCTTCCTATGTTTTAATTTCCTAAAATTCTCCCTATAGTCAATGTTCTACCAGAGGAGTGGACAGTGAAATGTAATATCCCTCTCTAGAGCAGGTATGTATATGGCACAAACCTTGAGATCAAAGACTGTCAGCTTTAAATCCTTTTCACTTTCCCCACTAAAATAGGATTTTTTCCCCCTTAAAACTCTGGAGACCCTAACGAATCCTATATGATTTGTAATTCCTATGGAAAGTCGCGGTGAATGCGTGCATGTCTCAATGTCCACAGAGGGTTCTGGCTACCCTTTGGTAGTCACCAATTTTTTTTGTCTTGTCATCACAGGCGCCTATGCAGCTTCTGTCTCAATAGGGTCAGATATTTTGCACTGTATATTCTGTGAATTAAAAGTTATGTGATTCAAGACCTGGCAGAAAATGTAAGAGGATTTTTGCTGCTTTTGGGGTGCATGGGGATCTCCCCTGTAAACTTTCCTTTGCCCAATTATATGTACATGTCCATTCTTAAGTTGGTGTTTGGAGGTGGGGAGGATGCTACTTTACTGGAGTTGAGACACCCCCTAAAATTCTCACCCTCAGCTATTTTGTGGGCAGTATTCAGGAAGAGCTACTTCAAACCTTTCTTTAAATGGCTTTTTGGAAATACAGAAGTCGTTTCCTCAAGTTTGACTGTTTTAATGGGGTTTCACCCAAATTGTTTAATGCTTCTGCTGTAAACCTCATACTGTGTATTCATTATGAAAATATGTACAGCTTAAGGAACTGAATGGCAATTTGCTCAGTATTCATTATTTTCTTTTCAGCGGCAACTTGTTTTTGATTTTTTAAAAAAAACCATTTCAGTGTACATTCTGTACTAATTCCCTACTAGCCACAGTTTGGCACACTGGCTGAGCACTGCTTGACAGAAAGTCCGTATTTGTAAGATGCTTACCACCAAATAAATGTACATAGACTGTGCTTTTGTTGTGTTCTGTGTTTGTCTTAAGAATCCTGTTGAACACAGCCTATTTTCAAAGCCACATTTCTTATCTCCCCAATGTCGGTATCCTGTTTTAGAATGTTAGTGACCCGTTTGGACAGAATACAAAGACGGAAATATTTTGCAAATGAATGTAATGGTGCAGGAATGCAATGAAAAATTTTCCTTTGAAGTAAGGCTGCAAAGACTGAGCTGCAAAAGGCAAGGAATATGCACTAGTCTTTGAATCAAAAAAGACATCCCCCCAAGAAATGTCAACCGCAAATATATTTTAAATATATATATATATATATATATATATATATATATATATTTCAAGCTAGTGAACAGTGTTACCTGAAGATGAAAAAAGTATTTTAATGGTCCTAATTACACTATTTCAGGTTTGTAATTTTACTCCATATTGTTATATATCATCAATCCATTAGATTTTTTAGAGCACTTAGAAACATGTATGCAGTTACTCTGATTTTCCTTTTTGTAATTCTTTACCTTGGCTGTAGGAAATTGTCTACATTGTTCAATCTTCCCAAGGACTCTATCCATTTGTTTATCTTCTACATCAGGTTACATAGGACTTATTAGTTTTCATTTATAAGAAAATGAAATTGGGTGCACAGAAGTTCTGAAAGGTCGTCTTAGAAACTTGTCAGTACAAAGTTTTATTGCTGGAAGTTTGTTATAAAACAAAGTAAAATTTAAGAATTAAAAAAAAATGAAGCTGTAATCCCAGCACTTTGGGAGGCCGAGGCGGGCGGATCACGAGGTCAGGAGATCGAGACCATCCTGGCTAACACGGTGAAACCCCGTTTCTACTAAAAAAACAAAACAAACAAACAAAAAAACCCAAAAATTAGCCGGGCGTGGTGGCACACGCCTATAGTCCCAGCTACTCAGGAGGCTGAGGTAGGAGAACTGCTTGAACCCGGGAGGCGGAGGTTGCAGTGAGCCGAGATTGCACCAGCCTGGGTGACAGGGAGACTCCGTCTCAAAAAACAAAACAAAACAAAAACATGAAGCTGAGATAAACTAACAATCTAACCAACTGCATTGGGTGAATTTCTGGCCAGCCTTTATGAAGACAGAAAATTTCCTGTGTTTTTAACGACTGTGGTAGGATCTGTGAGATATAAGTTGGAATGTATCTTGAAAAGGGAATTCAAGTTTATTTTCGATGATTAGCTAAGATAATCTAGGTTCATGCTTTAAATCTTCTCACTACTCATATAGCCCTGCTTATTGAAAATATATGAAACATAGAAGACAAATCAACACTCATGGATAGGAAGTGATAAGAATATTTTTATTGTATTATTAAATACCATGTCATTTTTTCCCCCACTGTTACAAATTATAGATACTACATGAATGATGATACATAATTTATATTTTACGGTTTGCCAGTATGATGTATTTACACATGCAGTTAGTACCAATGTCATGCTACATTTCCTCAGGAGATGCCCATTCAAAACAAAATGTGAGCAGCTTATCTACCGTAAGAAAATACTTCTAGAGGGTGGAATGTATACCAACCTGCACCTGCAAGTTCAGTATTAACAATATTAGATTTAACTTAGACTCCTGGGTTATGTTCCTTTTTCTTTTTTAAGTAATACTCATAATTTGAACAACATATTTATATCAGAAAATTTTCCTTCTTTTCTTCCCTATCTTCCTTTTGGTGCTTAAAAAAGAACACAGAAACACCAGGATCTAGCAGCCAATAATAAAAGGCCACAATCTGAAAATAAATGGCATTTAACAGTGATACCACTTGAAATGCAAAACATTAGAAAAATACTTGGAAGCTAAACATAAACCAAAGTTCAGCACAGTGATTTTTCTAGTTATTGGATATAATATGGCATCACCTGCACAGCCAAGAAATGAGACATTGCTTTGGGAAGAAGGGTTAATACTAAAATGATTTCAGTTGGAATTTGAGATGCTAAAGACCATTTATTTTGAATGTTTTATTGTCATAACAAATAATCTGTACACATTCTGTGTATTAACAGGTACATCTTTTGCTGTAACTTTGCAAATGCTTAAATGTAAAATTTTACATTTTTAAAAAATTATATATTTATTGAACCATAAAGTTGCAATGGGGCACAATAAATAATGAGACTAATTGTCCAATTGTATTTTGGCTCAAAGTTAACCATGAAATTAAAGATAAAACTACTTAGACGTAATTATCTAGGAAGGTAAAGGGTGTAGAATAAAACTCCCCCCGTCCTCAAAATATGGCAGCTTGGACTATGGGAAAAAAAATGAAACAATAAATAACCTAAATCTTTAATATTAAGCTACAAATTATTTAAAATTATTTAAATCCAGTGTTTTCTCAAATAAATGTACAGGAAGAAACATGCATGTTATGGCAGACATGAAGGCCTGAAAGGGTTAACCCTATGTTCGTGCTAAGGTGGCTACTGCTGATCACTGCTGGGCTGCTTGTCTCCTTAGGATTTATTGGCTGAGCCAGAGGAACGACGCAGCTTCATGGACATGCGGCTTTTGCTAGTTCGAGGAGACATTGGAGAGGCCAGGTCAGCCCCATCTACCTGCGTTGCTGTGGGAGTTTCACTGGGTAGAATCTCTGGGTAGGAGCCTGTAGGAAACAGCAAGAGCATTACTACAGTTATCCAGCCTCTCATCCCCTGAGAAATAATCTTTCTGCTACTAATCTGCAGCAAGGATCCCATCCCTTAATAAGATCTTTTGAGGGAAAAAGCAAGCCCCAAACTTGTTACAAGAGCCTACTAATGTATTTAAAACCCAGCAATCTGGTGGCTCATGTCATTATATTAGCAAGAAAGCGCCAATCATCATTCCCAGGGCTAGAACCCTGGAAAAAGCAGTGGGAAGCAAAATCTTTGAGCCAGAAAGAACAGGGATCCAAAGCACCATCAGCATGCAGGGAAGGGGTCAAGAAGCAGGTGAGAAGGACCAATTCCTATCTCTAGGATTCAGGGTACAACCAAGAAAAGAGCCTTCACTACTCAAACTTGAAAAACAGCACCAAACAGTTCCAAACAGTTTTGGAACCACAGGTTTCAAGAAGGAAGTCAGTTTCACTAGATGCCCTTATAAACAAAACAAAACAAAAAAAGGAACTCAGCACTATGAGATCATATACATGCTAGGTATTTAAATATGGCTTTAAGAAGGAGCAAGATAAATTTGTGGATGAGGGGAGGACAAGAATTCTCATCTGAATGTCAGTTAAAAAAAGGCAAACTAACTCCCCCAAAATGTCTTAATTTAAAAGACATAAACAATGCTTTTGTTTTCAATAACTTAAACTTTTGCAGGTATCTTATTCAATCATAAGAAAGCAGGTAACCAGTAGAATTAGTAGATACACAATTTTAGAAGTAAAACAAAATCAAATAGGAAAGTTCTTTGTGTCATTTATAAAGTAGTTTTTAATCTCTATACTTTATTTCTATAAATTATCATTCTCTAATATGCAGCAATACTACAGAACCTTGCACATTGTAGGCTCTCAAATATTTCCTAAACAAAATGAGTAATTAATTAAAATCACATTAAAAATAAAAGTCCTTCAAAAAAAATCTGAAAACAATAACAGCAAGAAATTCTGGACATTTTAAGGCATTTTAATCCAGATTTTCTGGGTCTTAAGTACATGAACATTTTCTTTATGTGTTTTACAAACAAAAACACCACACAGGTTGCAGGTTTAACTGTATACATACATGTCCTTACTTTACAGGGAGACTTTTGGCATATTTGTTAGCCAATGTAGCACCTCATTGATACTTCAAACTAGGAAATAATTATGCTAGCACTTTCATATATATGAAATGTTTGTGCTTAAACTGAAGTTACTGAATGTTTATAAAGAAAAACAAAAAGTTCAATAAGGGGTGACGATCCTATTGAGATGTCTTAAGCAATTAAGAATATGTCTTTGCAGAACACTTCAATTTTTTTTTTTTTTTTTTTTGAGATGGAGTCTCACTCTGTCGCCAGGCTGGAGTGCAGTGGCACGATCTTCGCTCACTGTAATCTCTGCCTCCCAGGTTCAAGCGATTCCCCTGCCTCAGCCTCTTGAGTAGCTGGGACCACAGGTGCACATCACCACGCCCGGCTAATTTTTTTGTATTTTAGTAGAGATGGGGTTTCACCATGTTGGCCAGGATGGTCTCAATCTCCTGACCTCGTGATCCACCCGCGTGGGCCTCCCAAAGTGCTGTGATTGCAGGCGTGAGCCACTGCACCCAGCCTTCAAAATGTTTTTAAGACCAAATGTTAGAGTTATACTTAAGAAAAAATATATGTTTCCAAGGAAAAATATTCTGTCACTCATAATCCAGGTCAATTGCCCTTCTTCTCAAAGTAACTTTTCCAGCATTATTTTCTAATTGAAATAAGACTGGCCTTCAAAATACAAGGAGAAGGAAACATATTTCTGTTCACCTTTACTCTTCCTGAAGATCTGAATTGGTTCATAGCAGACCCATACTGGAAAATTTATGGGAGAATATGAATCCATGGCCCCCTTTAGGGAAGCACTGCAGATGGATGGCAGAAGGAAAGTGAAGAGCAGTAGTAGCTCATGCTTTTCTGGTAATGCATATCATTCCCGGCCATCACGAGAGGCCCTCCCATTGCTGTTTACCTTGAGATGGCCAATGTTTTCTAGCGGAGGTTTTGGGAGGAAGAGAACTATCACTGCATTTCTTTCTTTGTTGTGAATGAAGAAATGGAGTAGCAAGCAGAAGTGAGAAAGCAAAAGAGAAGATAGATAACAGATATGAGAGACACAGTGCAGAATTTTATAGGTGTTAACTGAGAAGCAGACACAGAGGAATCAAGGTTTTTCTTATGAAATATAATTGGGCATGCAATGAGTTAGGGTGATGGTTCACAATGAAAATGCTTTGTAAATTCAAATGTTATACTTACCAACTAACAAAACAAGTTCAAATAGGAAAAAAGAAAAGAAGAAAAAAGGTCTATGAGAGATTCGGTAAATATCTACCTTTTAAAGTGTTCACTGTACTGGTGGCATGTTATCCTCATCACTCAGACATAAAATCTCTAGAGCTGCATTGTCCAATATGGTAGCCACAGCCACATGAAGTTAAAATTTACTGAATTAAAATGAATTAAATAAAAATTCAGTTCCTCAGTACACTAGCCACATTTCAAGTGTTCAACAGCCACATGTAGTTAGCAGCTTCCACATTAGACAGTGCAGATATAGAACATTTCCATCACCATAGAAGGAAGGCTTTATCAGAGAGCACTGCTCTACATTATGACAAACTCAAAGAATATTTACCTCAAAAATAATTCTTCCATGTCTTCCTCACTGCCTTTAAAGTGAAATCTCCCTTCACTCAACTGAGTCAAATAAGGATTTTTAGTGTGTGTGGTGTATAGTTATCAGTACTTCCTAACAATTTAGCAAATTACATTTGTGGTATATATTCAACATTCCCAAACTCTATAAATAATTTACAATAGAAAGACCTCAATTTTAGATGTAAAAAATGTAGTAACAACCTACATTTCATTTCACATCCTAGTCTACCTATTGATTTATACTACTTCAGTCATAAAGAATGCTGATTTATTTCTATTATTAATATATCCTCAAGGATGAGGTTTTAAAAGTACACATGAGCTCCTATGTTTGGGCATACCGTATCTGTTACTAACATTCTTACAGTGCTCACACAGACTGTGTAATCTGATGGGATAAATTGATTCATATATTGCACATTGATTACAATAAACTATTATTACAATTAACATAATGAATATGACTTTTGGGATCTATAGGGATTATAAGAGGGAGCTGAAAAGATCGTTTTTTATTGTGGTTTCGTTTGTACTGTTTGGTGACATGTATAAGTGGTTTAAAGCTGCTAATTATTGGGCAGATATAGCCCTATAAAATATTATATCTTTAAAAGCAATTTCAATTAATACTGAACTCCAGCGATGATGTGATTTGTTAGAAAGAACATGGGCATAGGTTAGACAGTCCTAGATTAAATGCTGACTCTGTCACTTTACCAGCTGTTTGATCTTGGGCAAACTGACTTGAAGCATTTTTGTATTCGTAAAATGGAGATAATACTTGCAATTTTGTCAAGTCGTCCCAGGGATTAAGATTACATATGCAAAGATATTGGTACATAGTAGGAGCACAGTAGGTATAGCTACATAATAATGCTATTAAACAGAGAAAAATAAAAGCTGATACATTTTGAATCAGAACAGATGAGGATTCGAAACAAAGGGATAGAAATGAGGAAAACTTTTGAAGAAAATGACCACCTATACAAAATATTATTGTTCAAATGTGAAAAGCACAACATACCATTAAATTTAGTTTGAAGGAAATTTATCCTCTCTTTGTTGATAGTCCTATAAAATATAACCTTATATTAAAGGTTAAAGGCTACCCAAATAACCTTGCTTTTAATATTTTTAAAGGAGTTGATAAGTTGTTAAGATTAGCATGGATGGCACTGAATATCATAAAGGAAAAACACAATTTATTTTTTATTTTTATTTATTTATTTAGAGAGGGAGTCTCACTCTGTTACCCAGGCTGGAGTGCAGTGGTGTGATTTCAGCTCACTGCAGCCTCTGCCTCCTGGGTTCAAGTGATTCTCCTGCCTCAGCCTCCTGAGTAGCTGGGATTATAGGCGTGTGCCATCATGCCCAGCTAATTTTTGTGTTTTTAGTAGAGAAGGGTTTTGCCATGTTGGCCAGGCTGGTCTTGAACTCTTGGCCTCAAGTGATCTTCCTGCCTCAGCCTCCCAAAGTGTTGGGATTACAGGCGTGAGCCACCATGCCTGGCCAGGAAATAACATAATTTAAAATAGTAGAGAAATAAAGGCAAACGTGGTTTCAATTTTAAGAAACATTCAAGAACTACTAGTATTTTAGATTTAGAACAAATCAGGCCAAGCTTGTCATATTTTACCTCCTCCTTACAAATGAAAAAATTGGAAGAACTGATTAACTTGCATTTATATGGATAACAACTGGCAGAACTAGGATTTAAATCCAGATTAGTTTGATTCCAAAGCTCATACTTCTCCCCTGGCAACCTTAAAGATATATGGGGGAAAAAAAAGATTTTTCAATGGGTGGGAAAGTAAAACTCTTAAAACAAAAATATTTAACAATTTATAATTTGTAAATATGACAGGTTATTGGGCAATATCTCTCTATCAACAGCAGGAAGGGGATGAAAATATTTAGACTAAATGGGTAACTGTAATAGTTAAGATCATGCCCTCTGAAGTCAGATCAGTCTAGGTTGAAATACTAGCTTGACAAAGTACCAGGTGACTCTGGGTAAGCATTTTTTTCTCTTATTTCATAGAACTGCAATGAAGATTAAATGAGAAAATGTATGTACAGTACCAAGCACAGTGTCTGGCACTCAGTAATAGCACAATTATTACTTTATTATTTTCATTACAAAAATTTCACATCTGAATGAATGTTCTATGTGGAAACTGAACCAGCAGTTATCACAAAATGTTAATGGGTCTTATTTAAGATTATTACTTGCCTCTTGGTCAATAACATATAAGCCAAATTTCCAAGTTCAAAGTATCAAACAGAACATATCTGGCTGCCTATAATTTCAGGCTAATCTAATGATAAATTAATATGAGTAGGAATCCGTTTTTAAAAACATTAACTAGCCAGGCATGGTGACTCACGTCTGTAACCCCAGCAATTTGGGAGGCTGAGGTGGGTGGATCACCTGAGGTCAGGAGTTTGAGACCAGCCTGGCCAACGTGGTAAAATCCCGTCTTTACCAAAAATACAAAAATCAGCCAGGAGTGGTGGCATGTGCCTGTAATCCCAGCTACTTGAGAGGCTGAGGCAGGAGAATTGCTTGAATCCGGGAGGCGGAGGTTGCAGTGAGCCAAGATTGCGCCACTGCACTCCAGCCTCTATCTCAAAAAAACAAAAACAAAAACCAAACCATTAAATAAACAAATTTATAGCCTATGTTATATATTGCAGGCAACTAATTCTTCTGTTGGCACTTACTAATATTTAAGATATTTATAAAATAACTATCTTCTAAGGAGCTAAAATATTTTATTTCAGATCATTTCAAAGCCTGAGTAGTTTAAATAACTTTTAAAGAAGGACATTGAGCTAAAAAAGGTTATCTAAAGCAATGGCTAAATTTTGATGATCCATCCCACGCAAAGATTCAAAGAAATAGATCTGACCATCATAAATCCCATCCTATCTGCATATGGGAATATAGATTTTGCAAATTAACAGCACAACTGACGTTAGAAGGCAGACTAGATACTACTCTAGGTTTTCATAGTCACTCTAGATTATCTCTGAATTTGGTATCATAAAAATTATATTTGAATTTTATTAATTTTATAATATTCCTTTAAATAGGAACCCCTATATTCTCCAAAAGTAATTATAAGAAGTGTTATGTATGTATAGATATATTTGTGTATGTATATATATGTATATATGAATACAGAAAGACAGGAACACCTATCAACACTTTAATTGTTAAATAACTAAAATCTCTAACTTAAAGACATAATACTCCAAAAAATTATGAGTATATTTTTAATGTTGAAATTGAGAAAGTTAAACCAATTAATATTTACTATACACTTTTAGCAAAACAGGATCCTGTTTCTTGTTGTCATTCTAGAATTTCTCTTATTACAAAATAAAAAAAGATAATGTTGAAAAGACAATATAACATTGGGAGAAACATGTACATATGAACAAACAGTGTAATCTGGCCAAGAAGAACAGTAATTTCATTTTAAAGTTTATAATTAAAGGAGAGGTATTTGTAAATATGAAAAAACTTTCAGAAGTCACTAAAAACTTTTGATATTTTCCACACACATGCCTGACAAAGATAAAGGGATTTTTTCCTGTAATTTTTTAAAAATAAAAAACAAGAAAAATCTAATAATATTTTAACGTAGTTATGAAAGATCAACAAAGTGTGACATCACGATATTTCCCTCAATGACCTTAGGGATAAAAATAATTTCCCTTAAGTATCAGTCTACTGCCACAGACAGTACATTTTGAGAAAATACAGTTATGAAATTTATGGATCAACTATGATGCACCAAAATCTTTCATATCTATTTTAATAATACTGAGAGTAATACGGAAAAATGTTTTCTCGGATTTAAATGTCACCACAATTGAGATACACGTTACCGCTAACCAGAAAGTGGGCTTTAGATAGTCTTGAACCAAATTAAGAAATCTTAAAAAAATATTATTTTTCTATACTATTCCACTGAATATAATTATGTTATAGGGTTGGTTAGACAGAATATAATCACCATTCTGGCATTTCTTTAAAACTTAATTCAAATGACCATATTAGTATTGATTAGTACTATTTTATATACACAGGGTGTGCACAGGATATTTAAAGTTGATTTTCAATTGCAATTATGAATCCATTTCTTCAATGTGGTGAACACATTTTATACTTCTGCTAGAAAAAAAGATTAAAAACTTTACACTATTATGTCATTTTTGCAAACCAGCAGTCAGGTCCAAACTGCTATTATGCAGCTTATTTTATGTCTTCTCTGTCCACTTTGACTTATAACTTTAAAGGGAGCTCTATATATATGGGATTTATGACAGAAAAATTAAGATTTGAGGTAACTGGAAAAAATTATTTTTCAGATTCTATGTTTTTGCTACTCTAAGAATAAATATTTCATTTTTATTTTGTGTTGAACTGAGAACCACTCTGATAAAAATTTATGTCATAACTATTAAAGTCTGCAAAAACTTATATAGAAATGTATTCAGTAATTCTGGCACAAGTTATTTACAAGCAAAAACACCCTTTTGAAAATTAGAGTGCATATTAAAATTAGAGGATGGTTCTTAAATGCAGTGACAACTCTTAAAAATTAACTGAAAAAAATTTGTAGCACAATATTAGGTTTATGTTCAAATTCACATTTTTACTACTATTTAGACAATCGTAAGTGTTATTTTAAACAACTTACACAATAATTTTGTAAGACACATTAAAAATGAAGCCAACAGAACCTTGACTTGGCTGCTGTAGCATGCTTTAATGTCTCAGAAGTGAGATACTACTCACTTCCATAATACCTGGCCAAATGTGCAGGATAACATGCAAAATATGGGGAGAACATTAAGATGACAAATATGAAAGAGTACAGCTGGTAAACAATGACACATGAGAACTGAACAGCCTTTATCAATCTAAGGGGGAAAGTTAGTCCAAGTGTGGTTCTATTATCAATATTTTTCACTTGTGAAATTTATGGCTTGACTATAGGATACACAAGTGTTATTCATATCTCTTTTAATATAATCTGACATTTTATCATTCTCCATTATTAAACAAGAAAATTGCCAGATATACTTAGTTATTTTGCTGTTCATTAATTTAATATTTCTCTTTTACCATCTTTTTTAATGCCAAACTGAGTAATTTTGGATAGTGTCAATCCATTAAAGTGAATCTTAGACTTTTTATCTCTTTCAAAAGATTAAACCTGGTCTAATACGTTTTTGTCTTTGCTAGGTCTTTTATACTGTCTGAAAGGGATCTAAATTTTTTGTAAAATTATTTTTCTAATGGCAATTTAATGATGACAGGAATGGAAGCTTTAATTTCACTAACTAAATCTCAATTGAGAATTACAGTAACTTTTTCCAAATAAATTAGGCTAGAAAAGAAGTGTTGTGCCTTTTGAATTTATTTAATATAAAGAAAACTTATTTAATATAAAGATAATTTGAAGGTTTACTATGATAAACTTCAAGCATATTATGTTCTCTTTTCCTGCTTCCCTTGAATACCATTACAACAGTCATCTTTGTATTTCAGGTGCCTAGTGAAGTGCAAGGCACACAGAGAGTTATCATTTGATGAGTTAGGATATCCAATAACAATGCAACACATCACAAAATACAAAGACACACTACTTCAGTTCAATAATACTACTTTTTCATGCTGAGAAACAGAAAAAAAAGGTCAATATAGCAAGGTGTAACTAATTTCAACCAAGGGATTCTATTATTAGTTATTTTTATCCCCAAACCATGTTAGTGTTTCATGCAGACCTGGGTTAGTCAGTATAGTACTGGAAAAAATTTAGTGACAATTTCTGAAATGTTTAGTATGAACCAGACAGTGTTAAGTTTACTTATTGTTTAAGTTACAAGCTTAGAGCCTGCTAATTTTGAAAAAAGGAAATGGGAGAAGAACAGAGGGTGTTTTGGTTGACACTTTGTCTTACCTTCAGATAAACAGAACTGATATTTAATGATCTAAAGAGGGAAAATAAATGAAACAATCATAAGGAGTGCAAGATATTACAGAATAGGAAGGCCACGAGTCATTTATTTTCTTACTGATTTCTTCAAAATTAATCATAAAATGCAGTACCCTCTTACAATCTTTAATTATTATAACATAAATTACAATATTAAGTACTTCTAAATCTAGACCAGTTATTTTAGCTTTATCTGTAAAATCAGAGATGATGGGGTGATATTCTTGGCCACAAAATTTGATCCTCTAAAGTTCAGAGTGCATGCTTAACTTGTATTTCTCTTGCAGATACTTCAGAAATGATTCCAGAAGATGTAAGAGTCATTGAATATTAGCTCAGATAAAATGTGGTACACGTACTTTTATGAAGACTGTTGACTTTTAAGGAATTGCATTTAGGTAAAAGAAACCATAAATCAAATTTATAGGCCAAATTCAAATATTAAATAGTGATAAAAATTTCATATTTCAATGATTAGAATTTTTTTCAAGCAAGTTTTTAGAACAAAAGGGTACTGCATTTCAAGTTCCAATAACAAGTAACTAATACTCGCTTTTAATCTTACCGGCATCAGATGGTAAATGGTGGTAGGGAGCTGGAGAAAAAACCTGTGCTGCAAAATCTTCAAATGTTGTTGGTTCTAAGTGGTGCTGGACAATTGTTTGCAGGTATCGTGCTCTCTCCTCATAGCTGATTTCCTTTGGTTAAGGATAAACTTAAGTGCGGCTTATACTGGAAAAAAAATCTTATCAAAAAGGACTGCTATGATTGCTAAGCCATTACTTCTTAATAGAATTATTCACTAATTATTCTTATATATCATTAACAGTATGGCTTTTTAAAGTGCAAAAATATAGTTTTTAATGTATGTTTACTCTTCATGATCCCACTATAAATGACAACTTAACAGGGAGACATTTATTAGATAATAATTACAATAATACTAAACTGCTGAAATGAAGGAAGTTAACAGTTTACTTGAGAAAGGATTCAATTTCTATCAGGAGTCTAGGCTGAAATTTATATCAGCCTAGGTTCATCTTATCTTGTTAATCAGCTTCCATCTGCAGATTTACTCTCAAAAGCCATGCAAGAAACATTGTAATGTTCCTTAAGATACTATGTCCAAAATTCTGTTTTTCATTTGTAAAGATTTATTGTGAAAAATTCCTACATATCTTCTTCTTTTTCTAAAATCCCTGCATTTTCTCAACAATTGTTCTCATTTTGAATGGAAGACTACTGTTGCTGTAATCCTCGAATAACTCCATGTGGTTAAGATAAATACATAGCTGAATCTGTATGCCGGGAAAACATACCTAGTCAATTATAACACTGAAACAAGCAGGAATATTTGCAAAGAGTCCACAGGACTCCTAAATACTAACAAAGCATCTCCAGGGCACTGACACTAACAGAAAAATACTGTAGTTCCCTTTCACCACATTTTCTTCTCTGATATTATTGACAAGCAACCAGTACCTTGAAGTGTTGTTGCTTTTGAACAACCCACTCCAGGCTTCCTGTTTCAGCAGGCCTGATTGTGCTGTTAGCACAGAGAGGGCGAGAAAGAGAGAGAATATTTCTGTTGTTCACGAAAGCAACTATGGAAATGGCTGTCAAAATGTAGAGCAGCAGGCAGCAACATACAATTATCAGGAAAAACTCACATGCTGACTTCATGTCGTATAGTTCCTGAACTGAGAAATCAGTTAACCTTTCTTTTAAAACTTTTAAAAGTTTCCCTGTGGTACTCAGTGTGCTATGTTGACAGGCTTTACATAAGACATTTAAATAAGGATAACAAAAATTTGTCTACTGGTTCTTCTTTTTTTCCACTGAATTTTTCCCCAAAGTCCACTTTAATATTTTCCCTCAAAATTCCTTTTTAAAAAATGCAATTTAATTATTATATAGTTCTAAAATTCTAGAAATTGTAGACTAAGCCTACAAGACCCAAAAAAATAATTTGAGAGGAAGATAATTTTAAATAATTCAATGGGAGATACCATGGCCAGTTAGTTATATTTACAAGTTCACTGAGTAAGAAGAGAAAAAAAAAGTATGAGTTAAAGGCAAGACTACATTCATTATGCACTTGACTTTGATTGTCGTTATCTTTTGCTAAGTGGCTTTCATATTACAATTTATCTGCTTCTATTACAATTTATCTTATGTATCAAATATTAAAATAACCTTGAATCCCAATTCCTGGCAATCTATTACTTTCCATTCTGTACACTGGGGGTGAACTTCAAAAGAATTTTACTTTTGAGGTGGGAAGCAACAGGACAAGATGCATATTAAAGTGATCAGCATCAAGGATTTTACATGAGGATAATATGGACATTTTTGAGTCTTAACATAAACAAGTAATATAGCACACTTTTAAAGGGGGATATGGTTATAAATGGAAGAGGATGAAACTGATGGTACAATCTAAATAATACCACATATCTCACAACTTGTTGGAAAGTACTTTTTTCATTGGGGGAGATTCACAGCTGCCGAATTTTCTGCAGTTAATAGAGTCCTTTGATTCACAGCAGTGCCCCTTGTACAAAAAATACTGGCCTTTGTGTATTACCAGAAACTAATTTTCTATTTGGCTGAAAAGGGAAAAATGGGGTTATTGCTTCTCCCTCCTACAGAGCTTTTCATTATGCCTGATGCACTCAACTTCTAAGCTCTTCTGAGAAAAAAAATAACTGAAGAGGCAAGAGGTAGAAAAATGAGCTTGTTAGCACATTAGAAGTGAAGTATCTTGGTGGGCCCTAGAAATTCCCAGTGGTGTGTTAACTTATCACTCTATGCATGCTGGCACTGATAGTCTTCCAATTGATCACTCTCTTTTCGCACCAAAGGTGCTGCCAGGAAGCAAAGGCTGAAGGCCCACAGGAGAACAGTCTGCTATCAAAACAAGCTGTTTTTAAAAGTCTGCTTGAATGGGTAAAACGCTTCATGAAAAAAGTAGGGTGGAGACACCTACCTGCTTTTAAAAATGTTCTACTTTCAGACGGCCTATAAATGAAATATTTTACGTTATATTTAGAGTTTATATAAAAATTAGGCAGAAAGAAAGCAAATGTTAATATTTCTAAAGCAGGGAGGATATTTCCAATGTAGTAAATTCATCGAAGCAAGAAAATGATTATCTAGCTAAAATACATTTTGCAGACTAATTCTACTTCCTTATACAAAGAGGCTTATAAAATGGAAAAAACCCTAATACACAGCTGCACAAAAACTAAAATTATCCAGATATAACATATTCATTTTGTATAAAAAATATATTTAATAAATTTACAATAAATTAAATAAATTTCATTAATGAAAACAATGCTTTCTAAAATTATTTTAAAAGTTCAAGTCAGGGTGGCAGAGTGAAGGGAAGCAATCATTAACGGTTGAATTTAAATGAAAAAACTACAGTGCTCATCACTTATTAGGTAAGTTTCCTTTTTGGGGGGTCATCTTCAGGAAACACTGTTAGCTTGGTAAAATAATTGTATCTAAGGTAAATCACCTCCTAAAAGCTAAATGATCTTTATAAGTTTCCCAGTTTGACGTAGCCAAATAAATAAATAACATGAAAACAGGCCAACCCAATCTACAGGACTTACATCTCCCCCACCCCGCCGCTTTTTTTAATTTCTGAAAACATGTATTAAGGAAATATAATAAACTCTAAGCACTTAAACCACAGTTCTGTGTCCACAACAAGGTGCTTTTTGTGATTGAGATGATTAAAGTTCCAAACAGTGCTGTTAGAATCTGCAATTGTAATCATCCAAAGCAGTTAATTCCTATATCTCATTATAATAGGTTAGACACTTACTCCATAAAAGGCATCTCTCTAGGGAAGAGTTATTAGTACATATACATTGAGTGGCACACAAACTCCACAGCTGGCAACAACAGGACAACTCAAGCTATCGTTTTATATAGCCAGTGCATGTTGCCATTGGCATTGAAATTAAAAAACTGAAATGGGTAAGATGATAAAAAGGTGAAGGTAAACAAAAAAATTCAGAACAAAAATTTAAAGTACAAATCTAAGTTGAAGCAAGCAGATTTTGGTTGTAAATTTAAAACAACTCAAGCCAAAATTAGCTAATAAAAACCATTCGATGAGGGAGACTTTTAGCTAGCAGAAATCTTTAATACAGAACTAGCCAATCAAAAAGAAAACACACAGGTGCTGCAATCACAGCAATATAATTATCTACTAATCCTCCTTCCGCTTTCTACAAAAGGAAAAAAGGGGGGAAGGAATATTACTATTCTAAAAATAAGGGAACAAAACGTCTATAGCGTAAAGAAACAATTTAAATATAATCTGTAATTCATTAATATTAAGTTAACATCATTACATATTTTAAATTATTACTCTTGATTTTAGGCTTCAAGACCAGCTATTAAGAAGCTGGGCTCAGGCCGGGCACGGTGGCTCACGCTTGTAATCCCGGCACTTTGGGAGGCCGAGGCGGGCGGATCACGAGGCCAGGAGATCGAGACCACGGTGAAACCCCGTCTCTACTAAAAATACAAAAAATTAGCCTGGCGTGGTGGCGGGCGCCTGTAGTCCCAGCTACTCGGAAAGGCTGAGGCAGGAGAATGGCGTGAACCTGGGAGGCAGAGCTTGCAGTGAGCCGAGATCGCGCCACTGCACTCCAGCCTGGGCGACAGAGCGAGACTCCGTCTCCAAAAAAAAAAAAAAAAAAAAGAAGCTGGGTTCAATTTCAGACTGATCCTGGAAAGATAAGCATAAATTTTCTGTGCCATAATTTATCTGTATGTTAAATGAGGATACATCTGTAAGTTAAATGGGGATGCCATCACCTGCTAACTTCATAGGGTGTTGAAGATAAAGGATACAAATACGGGGTAACACAAAAGTGCCCTGACACCTGTCCTGAAATAGTTTCTTTTGACCTTTGGCTCACATCTTTGTAAACAGCAGGTGCTGTCTCTAGGAGGACAATTTTTGATGTCAGTTTAAGAAATATACCTGTATTCATGTGCAAGAACTCTTTGATAATACTACTAATATTTCTTGTTTGTGGCACGTACAGAGAGAGGGAATTCTGACTTATTCTGATGCAAGGAAACTGATTTCTCATGGAGGAAAAAGACAAAAGATACTGCAGAAGGTTACGCAGTATCAAGTATTTCAACTTTATTAACACATAGAAGAATAGATAAAGGTAGATTTGGTTTTAAAGAAGCAACACCTTTCATTCTCCACAATAATTTTATTAATCTGGTAATTCTGAACTGCTTGTAGTGTTAGAAAAGGGAAAGCTTTCAGTTTTGTAATTCCATGGCACAACCAGTAGGCTGTATAAACATTCAGTTCAAATCTAATTTGTGACTAGTCTGAAAAAAATGGAAATGTGTGTGTGTGTATATATATGTGTGTATACATATGTTATACACAAGAATGAATGTAAGGTATAATTTTCACAAAAGGAATTATAAAAATTAAAACTTGTAAGCAGATATCAAAGATCTCTATAATTGCTTATTTTCCTCTTAAGTTCAGGTTTCATGTTTTATTTCCTAAACAAGAAAAAAAGATTGGCTTATTTTAAAATAAAGGCAAGTATAAAGTGTTTATATCTGTGCTCAGTGGCATAGTCTCAGGGATTTAAGGCCCGTTCTGAAATTCTTAATTTAGTAAGCACTTCCCTACACTCATATATTTCTATAGCTTCTTTGTGGTTTCAGCACTTAGGAATTTTATCTCCCTTCTCTAGACAGAAGATTCCAAAAATAGTAAGCACAGGAAGAGGGAGTATTCCAATAATTACTTAGAAATGTTGCCTACTGATTCAAAAAAATTTTTTGGCGAGTACAACTTAAATCATATTTGAGTTGTAACTTAAAGTAGCTGAAATCTGAGTACTACTTAAGTTGACCAGATTAAATTATTCAATACTCATAAAGTTTGTAAGGTTGGTAGCCTGAAATTGGCTATGGTGTTTCCACATCATACATCTTGAAGACTGCTGCAAAAACACCCACCTGCCAGGCCCCCTTTAGAGAGCTCTTTCCTTAGGCTTGTTCTTCTACTAAATACACTTTCTTAAGAAATAGTTTTTGTACCTGATTCTTGGGGGCAGATTTGGTGGTTCTTCAATGTTACTTCTTCACTTCAGAGACTACTAATCCAGCTATTCTACTTATGTTATTGAAATTTTAATGATCCATTTTGTGGTTACAGACTAGTGGTGAGACCAATGCCATGGGGACAGAGACCTTGTCTTCTTATCTTTATCTCTTCAACACCCAACACAGGGCCCGGTAGTATTCAACGACTGTTTACAACTTCTAGAAGGAATGCATAAAGTTGGTTTGATAGTAGATTAGGAGATGTCTGTTATGCTGACAGCCCCTTTCCTCTAATTCCCATATGGCTCCGTAAAGGCAAACCTTTTTGGGGGAAATATAGTTGGAACTTTCCTAGAACTGGATTTAGAGTTTGAATCTTTCTTGTGAGAAAGATTTTGGTTCTACCATGCCCCTTGATCTTGCTGGCCCTCTCTGGAACCAAAAAAAGGTAAATAAAGCACAATGTATAAAAATGTAAAGTATTACATTAAGAGAAAAGAAAACTGATAATTGCTTCTCTAAATCCTCATAATCTTAAATAAAGATTTTTTCTTTAGGCAATGTAATTATAACTCATAATTTAGCATTGAAATAAACATTTCCCCCATTGGTTGTGATAATTGTTTAAATTTTTTTCATAAATTCTACAATGGCATGAGACAATGATATTTAGTTGCACTAATTCTATTTGCTTAAGTGGCCATTTATAGAGAAGGGAAAAAAGGGAAGAATGAGAAAATCTTTACAGGGAAAATTAAATGAAGGGTAATTTCAAATCATTTTAGGCAGATTTCCAAAACTGCTCTGTATACCATAAGAATAGAAGTAATAATACCCTTGAAAAATAACACTTGAAAAATGTTAAATATTTAGGTTTTTAAAAAGACCACCTTGAAAGAGGTTATCCCAAGACAAGGCATCATTTATTGAGAATATTTAGGACAGTTTGAACTAGAGGAAGGATACATCCATCAACATTACTTTCAGGAAGCTTGGTAAAATTAGTTTATTTTACTAATGTTTATAGGCAGCAATAAGGCTTGCCTGAATGGAGAGTACAGAGATTTGCTTGGATAAACAAAGCTGCTGATGGATAGAGCTGGGACTAGAATCTCGGTCTTTTAATTAATAGTCCAATGCTCTCTCTACCTCCAATCTCAATGACCTGGGTGTTGTGTGGTGAAAAAGCAAAGGTATATTAGGCCTTTTAGTTATGTCAAAATAATGAATATTAGCTTAAATTCTAAGACTGGCAATTTTTGAAAGATGTTTGTTTACATATTAGTAGAGTAAAATACTGTTTGCTATACTATAGTTTACTATACATTAGTGACTATACTACAGTAAAACCCCTTGCATGTTCTAAAATAAAAATTTGAAAACAAACCACATTTGGCACTTCAGTTTTAAAAGGCCTTGAAATATCTTTAAACATTCTGAAGCAGTATCATTACACAGGGTCTTGAAAAAAGAATGAAAAATAAGAATTTTATTGAGACATAGCATATGGGTAGATATATTTTGCAAGTACATGTCAAGGATCTCATGGTTATTATCAGTAGTAAAGTAGCAAATTTTCCAAAATACACAGGGTAATTAGTATCTCATGGACTAATATACACTGTTCATTTATAAGATGAAAGCAAACTATACTGCTTACCTTATAAAGCAAGATCTGATAAATTAAGATCTGGCAGAGGGAAAGATATTCCATTTCTTTCCTACTGTAACTAATTTCTTCCAGAAACATGCAGTCTAGTTCACATGTAGTAAAAAATAAAATTCCCCTAAACAAATTGCATGAATCTTGTTATTAATATTGCTTATACTATGTTAATAAAAATTCTTCTGAAAGTCTGCAACAGGTTATGATAATTTATTGTCTATTTTTATGATGCCTTATATTCATGAAATTCTTTAGTAGTTGATACTATCTACACCATGAAGGAAAAGCTGTGATTTGTCAGAGCAGACAAAGCTGGGCTTTAATCCATCCTTTTAACCATATTGCCAAGTCTATATTGTTTTCACTGCGTCTCAATTAGGAGACAGGCAGGACACCTGGTACTTCTTTATCTAAGTCCCATGGGCTGCCAGATGACTCAAAATCCATAACAGGTGCTAAGGCAGTGCGAGGATAGCCCTATTATTGAAAGCTGGAGTTGAATAAAATTTGGACCACATATAATTGCTCATAAATCAGTCAATTACTAAATGAAAACATTAAGTAAAAAGTTGATAAGCCCAATTCCACCAAAGTTTGTGTAAATACATTTAAAAAGATTAACCTTAAATAAATAGGCTTAAAAATTTAAACCTACCTAAAGGCTCTGAAAATCCTTCCTGATTTAATAATCCAATAATCATTGGTGGGTTTCAAAAAGCACTAATATGATTATCCAATATGTATGTATGTATGTATGTATGTGTGTGTGTGTGTGTGTGTGTGTGTGTGTATTCTACTTTCATGAAAGTTGTATGAAGCAAAACAAAAACTAGGTTATCTGGATTTCAAATTTAGTGAAATTATAATGTCCTCTCATTTAATGAAATTATAATGTCCTCTCATTCTTGGAAAGATCTACTTGGACCCTATCAGAAGACTGCAAAAAGGAAAAAAAAAAAAACCCAAATAAGTGAAATTTTACAGTGTACAATTACTTAAGTGTTATCTCTACTTAAATGTGCACTAATTTAATTAAGATTTTATTTAAGTGCTATAATTATTGGGAATACAAAAAAGTGATTTTATTATCATAGTAAGTAGAAACAAAGTACAGTAAACTGTCATTTAAGACAGTGTCATAGAATCTATGATAAGCAGTACATTGGCTTAAACTAATGCACTATATGCCCCCAGGGAATGATAGGCGTAGACACTGGACTTTAACATCAAAATCTATCCATTAATCTTGACTTAAATACAATCTATTCTGCAGTAAAAGGAAGAATGGGCATTCAATGAATTACTGTTTTTGAAATACTGCACTGGTGCCCATTTACTAAAATTACTTAAGAGAACACAGGATATGGAATACTAGTAAATTTTACAGATTTACTGATTTTACAAAACATGCACTTGAATTTCCCCAAATCTAGCAAGAGAATCCCATTAAAAAAATTTACAGATTTAAAAGGTTTCTTAAAATATCTCTTCCTTATCCTATTTAAGAACATGCTGCATAAATTATAATACTGCAATATAATTTACTCAACTTCTTTTCAGCTGAAAAGAAAGAATCATCTATGGGGTCAGAATCCCTGGAATCTGAAAATAAGCATTAATTCTTTTTTTCAGGTTGTAGATCATTGTTTCTTTGCAACAGAACTACCCAACTGCTTGCTGATAAAGCTGACTAGAAGAAAACAGAAAGGCCAAGAGGAGTGTTTATATAAATATCAGGGCATACAATATTTCATAAAAAGGAAACAACCCTCACATTAAAAAAAATCCAACCAGAGGGAATTCAATGAGTGAGATAATCATACACGACTGAAATAGTTATGAGCTACTCATTTAAATGATAAATCTGGCATTTAACCTTAAGATGTGCTGACTAATTTATCTTTAGTGGATTATTTTAGCACTTGTGTTATGCAGAAAGTTAATTTACGTTTCTATACTAATATCGTTTATATGTATTCAGATGGTATTTGGGAATCCTAAAAAGCAAAGTGTAAATTAAACCAAATTTATAACCTTATCTGACATGTGAATTGTGATGATTTTATCCACTTCACCTCAATTAAATTCTTATGAAGATAAAAAATTCCTTATTTTCATCTAATTAAAAAAAAGGCAAAACTGACTTTTGCTCTGCAATAATCTGATGGGCTAAAAACTGATAATAGCATGTTAACAAGGAATTACTATAGGTGGTTGCTTATATTCATTTGCCTTCTTTTTTGATAGTAGTTACATGCTAAATAAAAGTCAACATTCTTATCAAGAGAGTAAGTAAATGTAGAAACATCAGTTCTGCAACAGCTATTTTTGCTTCTTCTCTTTTCTGAACAGCAATTAGTAAAGCAACCCCTTCCCCTCCTCCCTAGTGCTGTCAAGCTGTTCAGAGCAGTTTGCAACTCGACAATGGTACCATTGTGAATGCTCTCTGGGCTTCCTTCCCACAGAGAGTTAAATGGGCAGTTCCTGCTGCCCATGATTGGTGTCCAGTGAAATAATACTCAAGAGCCAGGTTTTATCAGCTTCACGCCAAAGAAGTGAAGCCAGGGAACCCAAGCCTTCATATCATACTGGACCATATGCCAACCCTGATGGCCCCAAAGGTTTATCACTAAGAATCAGGATCCATCATGTCCCTTGTGAAATTTCACTTCACATACCTTATGTGAAATGCAAAGCTTCACTAAAAACTGAACCTTCTTTACAATTGGCATGAACAGATGGATGGTAACAGTGGTTTGGCAAGCAAAAGTTAAGATTTAAATAGGCTCTATTCTAGCATTTGAGAGGAAGAGCAGTTAGAAGAAAATGGATAGATTTGCGACCCATAGTTTAATTTTAATTCAATTATTATTAAAAATTTAGTATCAAAAGGCCTATGTTTAGTCAATGAAAAGAATGAATGAAAACCACTTCAATTCCTACGTCAAATACGTTTAAAGACTAATTTCTGCTTTACATCCTTTTTTCTTTGCTCTTTGAAATCCCGAAATAGCATCTGAATCTACAGTTATTTTCATATTTAAACAAAGAGTAGAATAAAACTCGTACATTATGTAGTAGGTGTGGTGAACAATAATGTGAGTGGAGCGGTGCACAGTCATCACTAACTGCAACATCATAGGGTTTTAATACAGAAAAAAAAAAATCCCTATTCCAGCACAGGTGAGAAGTTGATAAAGATAGAAGCAAACTTCAAGTTTGGTTGTTTTTAGGGAATACTGTACTTTGTCCATGCCCTGATGGAGTTCTCTTTCTTCTCGTGCACTGTGATATGACCCAATTGTCCAGATTGGCATATGTGGACCATACTGTTACACTCAATTTGACAAAACAGATAAGATGGTGGTAATGCTCTCTTTCGGTATTTTTGTCATTGTTGCCATGAAGCCAATGTATTATAAGACTAGGACAAAAGTACTTTATTCATCAATAACGTGTAAAAGTGTAATAATGTGTAAAAACTCAATAATTGTATAAAAGTATCTCATAGGAAAAGTGTAAAGGATTGTGCAAGAATGAAGAGTCTATCATGAGTCTATCATAAGAAATATGAAAATCTCAGATGCTCTTTTAAAAATGATACATATGTATAAATATTATCTAACACTTAGAGACCTTCTTAGTCTCACTGAGAAAATGCACTACTGGCTATTAGCCTGGCAATTATTGCTCAACTAATTATCATAAAAAAGACTTTATGAAAATAATGATCAATAAACATTTTGGAAAGGCTTTGCTAGAAAATGAAAAATAAGAAATTCAAGCTGTAATTGTTTTGCTAGTCAACAGGTAAAAAACACAGAAAAGCAGAAGGAACTGTACCTTAGACACTGGCTGCCATAAAACAATCAGTAGCATTAGAAAACCACATTCATGTTTATTTTCTTTCTGCTTGACTGTATTATCTAGTTTTGAACTACTTCTTGATCTTTATCTGCCACTGCTCTTCCCTTTATATCATCCAGCAGTACTGAACACCTTTTATCTCTTGACCATATCACATGCCTCCATGCCCACTTCTTACCCCTAAAAAATTCTTCCCTGGCCGTATCTGCCTAGAAAAGATCCATGTGTCTTTGAAATATTAGCAGAATTCTTCCATAGTAAAGCCATTCCTCTAATTTCCATCCCATCCTCTCACCCTACTATCCTCTCCCACTTCAAATTAATCACCTTTACCATCCTACTTGGTCTATATCACTATTGCTGAATGATCCCAAATTGCTTAAGTTTATCATTAGTGCATTAAATTCTTGGTAGAAGATACAAATTGAAAATATCTCTAGAATTAAAACAATGTTAACAGAAATAGAAGTCAGCCATGTACTGAAGTCATTTTTGTGAGCTCCCACAGTTTAACTGTAAGTAATTATTGGTCAATATTAGCAAAACCTTAAAGACTCTCTCTAGAGACCATTAAGAGACAATGCTATTTTCAGACAGAATAAACTTTGTTTACTATTATCACAAAGTTATTACATATCAGAGATTCACAATTATTGCTTTTTGAAAGGACAAGGATTTGCTAGACCAAAACTACCATCTTTAAAGGTATGCAGTACCTTTGAAATACAGTAATATCAGCAGGGCGCGGTGGCTCACACCTGTAATCCCAGCACTTTGGGAGGCCAAAGCAGATGGATCACGAGGTCAGAAGTTTGCGACCAGCCTGGCCAACATGGTGAAACCCTGTCACTACTAAAAATACAAAATTAGCTGGGCGTGGTGGCAGGCACCTGTAATCCCAGCTACTTGGGAGGCTGAGGCAGAAGGATTGCTTGAAACTGGAAGGTGGAGGTTGCAGTGAGCCGAGACAGCGCCACTGCACTCCAGCCTGGGGGAAAGAGCAAAACTCTGTCTCCACAAAAAAAAAAAAAAAAAATACAGTAACATCATCAACAGGCATATACTGCCATTTTTGAAAAGAATAGCTAAATAAATTAAAACTGACATAATCAAAAATATATTAGAGTCACTGTAGAAGTGTGGAACATATATGGGGCCCCTGTTTAAATAATTACTCTGTATACACATACTACAAAGACTACAAGTCTTGGCAGCAAAATCCATGACAAGGGGATGTGTAAGCACAGCAAAAAATTCTTTAATTGTAATGTCATGTCTTTAATACAGGATTTTTTTTTTTTTTTTTTTTTGGAGACAGAGTCTTACTCTGTTGCCCAGGCTGGAGTGCAGTGGCGCAATCTGGGCTCACTGCAACCTCTGGGTTCAAGCAATTCTCATGCCTCAAGCCTCCTGAGTAGCTGCGATTACAGGCGTGTGCCATCATGCCTGGCTAATTTTTTGTATTTTTAGTAGAGACAGGGTTTCACTATATAGCCCAGGCTTGTCTTGAACTCCTGGCCTCAAGTGATCTGCCCGCCTTGACCTCCCAAAGTGCTGGTATTACAGGTGTGAGCCACCGCAGCTGGCTGAATACAGGAGATTTAAATCCTTCAATTATGGAGCAGATTGTTAGGTAAAGAAGAATGTTTGTCTGCTCTTGGAGAGATCCCACTACAATGGTTAGTACCAGTAGCACAATGGCTGTGAGCTTTTCAAAGACCGCCAAACCTGGATCACTCAGCTGGTGAGACATTTTATTTGAAGAATTATCTTCTCTTCTTTTGAAGAGAATGACCATAATTATATATCTTAGTTAAAAATCAATTTGACTTAACAACTAATCAATTTGTCCATGATATTTAAGACCTTTGTAGAAAGCATGAAGAACAAATGGCACAAAATTTTGAGAGCTCCTAATGGACTCACTAACATAGGTGGTACAAATGTTAAAGCAGCAAAATTGGAAACCTCATCAGCATCTAGACTCCCATTGCTTCCCCTTACTGCTCTCCTGTTGCTACCACTTTCCTTGCCTTACAGCAGGAAGTGTGAGCCTTCAGGGCTCAGCCTCATGCTGCCTTCTTCTTGGAGGGGACACCAAGATGTATCCTCCCCAAGCCATCTGCCACTGCCATCAAGTCAGAGATGTCTTAGCTCATTTTTCTCCCTAAGAGATCTCCCAACCCCAAATGAAGTGAAAACCCTCATTAATGAATGATGTCTGAAAAATTATCTTCAGTAAACTATAATGGCCTCTAATAAAAATACACTACTGATTAAGTAGTCAAAATAAAAAACCCTTGTATGTGTGTTAGCCTGGCTTATTCATGTATCAGAGGCAATTTTCACCGATCCTAGGTTTCCTCTTCTTACCTACCCAGCAAACTCTTAAGAGTTGTAGCCTAGTCTAATACACATCATCCATGGCCGGGCATAGTGGCTCAGGCCTCTAATCCCAGCACTTTGGGAGGCCGAGCTGGGCGGGCCACGAGGTCAGGAGATCGAGACCATCCTGGCTAACTCGGTGAAACCCCGTCTCTACTAAAAATACAAAAAATTAGCTGGGCGTGGTGGCGCGCGCCTGTAATCCCAGCTACTCGGGAGGCTGAGGCAGGAGAACTGCTTGAACCCAGGAGGTGGAGCTTGCAGTGAGCTAAGATAGCACCACTGCACTCCAGCCTCGGCAATGGAGGGAACCCCTTTCAAAAAAAAAAAAAAAAAAAAAAGAATCCATGCTAAATCTAAACTTCAAAAATATAGATAATAAATACATCCACTTTGTTCAAATTAGAATAAATTGCTAGCCATCTACCATAGGCTAGGCACTGTGCTGGAAGTTAGTGAAACAAGGAGGGTAAGTAAGACTTGCTAACATATACACACACAGTAAGTACTATAACAAAATGTTTTGAGGCAGTGTAAACAATAGTTTTGCATAGTAAAGGAGGTTTTTTTTTTTAAAAAAAAGGATATTTCGGTCATGAATAATAAGTATGTTAGGTAGAAAAAGTAGAGATGGGCATTATTGGGGTAACAACATGGGCCTGAAAAAGAAGAGCATTCAGGGATAATGAATATGACTTAGCTGGACACATAACGTGCCCTGGGCGTCAGTGTGGTAGGAGATGAGGGTAAAGATGGGGGATGGAGCTGGGGAGGAGTACAGGTAAATTTGACAAAACTGCATTGAGAAATATAAGGGTAGGGAGGGTAAGGTAAAAATAATCGCTTCCAGGTCATCAAGAAATTTAGACTTGTTTCAATAAGCAGTTAAGAGCCATCATCAGTCTTTTAGTATACAGATGTTTCTTGACTTACGATGGGCTTACATTCCAAAATACTCATCATAAATTGAAAATGCATTTAACATACCTAACTTACTGAACATTATAACTCATCCGAGTTATAAGGAATATAACCTTATAGCCCACTTTAAATGTTGTTGGAGGCTGGGCACGGTGGCTCACACCTGTAATCCCAGCACTTTGGGAGGCCGAGACGGGCAGATCACGAGGTCAGGAGACCGAGACCACGGTGAAACCCTGTCTCTACTAAAAATACAAAAAATTAGCCGGGCGTGGTGGCGGGCGCCTGTAGTCCCAGCTACTTGGAGAGGCTGAGGCAGGAGAATGGCGTGAACCCGGGAGGCAGAGCTTGC
>NW_026652291.1:72353190-72403660 GCF_009828535.3 Hylobates moloch
AAAATTAGCTGGGCGTGGTGGCAGGCACCTGTAATCCCAGCTACTTGGGAGGCTGAGGCAGAAGGATTGCTTGAAACTGGAAGGTGGAGGTTGCAGTGAGCCGAGACAGCGCCACTGCACTCCAGCCTGGGGGAAAGAGCAAAACTCTGTCTCCACAAAAAAAAAAAAAAAAAAATACAGTAACATCATCAACAGGCATATACTGCCATTTTTGAAAAGAATAGCTAAATAAATTAAAACTGACATAATCAAAAATATATTAGAGTCACTGTAGAAGTGTGGAACATATATGGGGCCCCTGTTTAAATAATTACTCTGTATACACATACTACAAAGACTACAAGTCTTGGCAGCAAAATCCATGACAAGGGGATGTGTAAGCACAGCAAAAAATTCTTTAATTGTAATGTCATGTCTTTAATACAGGATTTTTTTTTTTTTTTTTTTTTGGAGACAGAGTCTTACTCTGTTGCCCAGGCTGGAGTGCAGTGGCGCAATCTGGGCTCACTGCAACCTCTGGGTTCAAGCAATTCTCATGCCTCAAGCCTCCTGAGTAGCTGCGATTACAGGCGTGTGCCATCATGCCTGGCTAATTTTTTGTATTTTTAGTAGAGACAGGGTTTCACTATATAGCCCAGGCTTGTCTTGAACTCCTGGCCTCAAGTGATCTGCCCGCCTTGACCTCCCAAAGTGCTGGTATTACAGGTGTGAGCCACCGCGGCTGGCTGAATACAGGAGATTTAAATCCTTCAATTATGGAGCAGATTGTTAGGTAAAGAAGAATGTTTGTCTGCTCTTGGAGAGATCCCACTACAATGGTTAGTACCAGTAGCACAATGGCTGTGAGCTTTTCAAAGACCGCCAAACCTGGATCACTTAGCTGGTGAGACATTTTATTTGAAGAATTATCTTCTCTTCTTTTGAAGAGAATGACCATAATTATATATCTTAGTTAAAAATCAATTTGACTTAACAACTAATCAATTTGTCCATGATATTTAAGACCTTTGTAGAAAGCATGAAGAACAAATGGCACAAAATTTTGAGAGCTCCTAATGGACTCACTAACATAGGTGGTACAAATGTTAAAGCAGCAAAATTGGAAACCTCATCAGCATCTAGACTCCCATTGCTTCCCCTTACTGCTCTCCTGTTGCTACCACTTTCCTTGCCTTACAGCAGGAAGTGTGAGCCTTCAGGGCTCAGCCTCATGCTGCCTTCTTCTTGGAGGGGACACCAAGATGTATCCTCCCCAAGCCATCTGCCACGCCATCAAGTCAGAGATGTCTTAGCTCATTTTTCTCCCTAAGAGATCTCCCAACCCCAAATGAAGTGAAAACCCTCATTAATGAATGATGTCTGAAAAATTATCTTCAGTAAACTATAATGGCCTCTAATAAAAATACACTACTGATTAAGTAGTCAAAATAAAAAACCCTTGTATGTGTGTTAGCCTGGCTTATTCATGTATCAGAGGCAATTTTCACCGATCCTAGGTTTCCTCTTCTTACCTACCCAGCAAACTCTTAAGAGTTGTAGCCTAGTCTAATACACATCATCCATGGCCGGGCATAGTGGCTCAGGCCTCTAATCCCAGCACTTTGGGAGGCCGAGCTGGGCGGGCCACGAGGTCAGGAGATCGAGACCATCCTGGCTAACTCGGTGAAACCCCGTCTCTACTAAAAATACAAAAAATTAGCTGGGCGTGGTGGCGCGCGCCTGTAATCCCAGCTACTCGGGAGGCTGAGGCAGGAGAACTGCTTGAACCCAGGAGGTGGAGCTTGCAGTGAGCTAAGATAGCACCACTGCACTCCAGCCTCGGCAATGGAGCGAGACTCTGTCTCAAAAAAAAAAAAAGAATCCATGCTAAATCTAAACTTCAAAAATATAGATAATAAATACATCCACTTTGTTCAAATTAGAATAAATTGCTAGCCATCTACCATAGGCTAGGCACTGTGCTGGAAGTTAGTGAAACAAGGAGGGTAAGTAAGACTTGCTAACATATACACACACAGTAAGTACTATAACAAAATGTTTTGAGGCAGTGTAAACAATAGTTTTGCATAGTAAAGGAGGTTTTTTTTTTTTTAAAAAAAGGATATTTCGGTCATGAATAATAAGTATGTTAGGTAGAAAAAGTAGAGATGGGCATTATTGGGGTAACAACATGGGCCTGAAAAAGAAGAGCATTCAGGAATAATGAATATGACTTAGCTGGACACATAACGTGCCCTGGGCGTCAGTGTGGTAGGAGATGAGGGTAAAGATGGGGGATGGAGCTGGGGAGGAGTACAGGTAAATTTGACAAAACTGCATTGAGAAATATAAGGATAGGGAGGGTAAGGTAAAAATAATCGCTTCCAGGTCATCAAGAAATTTAGACTTGTTTCAATAAGCAGTTAAGAGCCATCATCAGTCTTTTAGTATACAGATGTTTCTTGACTTACGATGGGCTTACATTCCAAAATACTCATCATAAATTGAAAATGCATTTAACATACCTAACTTACTGAATATTATAACTCATCCGAGTTATAAGGAATATAACCTTATAGCCCACTTTAAATGTTGTTGGAGGCTGGGCACGGTGGCTCACACCTGTAATCCCAGCACTTTGGGAGGCCGAGACGGGCAGATCACGAGGTCAGGAGACCGAGACCACGGTGAAACCCTGTCTCTACTAAAAATACAAAAAATTAGCCGGGCGTGGTGGCGGGCGCCTGTAGTCCCAGCTACTTGGAGAGGCTGAGGCAGGAGAATGGCGTGAACCCGGGAGGCAGAGCTTGCAGTGAGCCGACATTGCGCCACTGCACTCCAGCCTGGGCGACAGAGCGAGACTTCGCCCCAAAAAAAAAAAAAAAAAAAAAAAAGTTGTTGGAACACTTACATTAGCCTGCAGTTGGGTAAAATCATCTAATGCAAAGCCTATATTTTTTTGAGATGGAGTTTCACTCTTGTCGCCCAGGCTGGAGTGCAATGGTATGATCTCGGCTCAGTGCAACCTCTGCCTCCCAGGTTCAAGCAATTCTCCTGAATTTTTAATCAAAATTCAAAATTCTAACTACGATTTCTACTGAACGGTATATTGCTTTTGTACCATCATAAAGCCAAACCATCCTAAACTAGGGACTGTCTGTACTTAGGTTTGCATTTTAGAAGAATATCCCAAGTGTCGGCCGGGCGCGGTGGCTCACGCTTGTAATCCCAGCACTCTGGGAGGCCGAGGCGGGCGGATCACGAGGTCAGGAGATCGAGACCACAGTGAAACCCCGTCTCTACCAAAAATACAAAAAATTAGCCGGGCGTGGTGGCGGGCGCCTGTAGTCCCAGCTACTCGGAGAGGCTGAGGCAGGAGAATGGCGTGAACCTGGGAGGCGGAGCTTGCAGTGAGCCGAGATCGCGCCACTGCACTCCAGCCTGGGCGACAGAGCGAGACTCCGTCTCAAAAAAAAAAAAAAAAAAAAGAAGAATATCCCAAGTGTCAATGTAGATGATAATAATGATAGCATCATTAATGTAGCTACCATTTTCTGAACTCTTGCTACATGACAGATAGGTTACCTAGTGCTTCATGTGGATAATTTTACTTAATCCTTACATCATCCTGAATTTGGTACTATTATCCTCTTTTTACACATTAAATTAAGGATAACCCATACTTATTGATGTTATCTTCTGAGAAAATAATCTACAAGACAGTAGATATATAAAATTATATAGTTTCTCAATAAACTCATTTTCTTCTAACGTGAAATGGCAACAATACTGACAGACCCCCCCCAAGAGGTTTTATAATGTTTTATTATAACAAAAGGCAACTGCATTAGCAGAACCAATCAATTCCATTCCACTTAGTTTTGGCTTTCCTACTTTGCAACAGGTATTGTACATTTGAGTAGCAGAGCTTCAGGGAGAATAAACTGTAACTAATTGAAGAATAATCACTGACTTCTGGTAATCTCCCTGATCAAGTTAAATAGAAACCCAATTCTGGTATTTAAGAAAAAGTCAAATCTAAACAGATTAGAAGAAATCAAATAATACTAGTTGTGGTAGGAAAGAATATTCTAAATCGAGGAATAAAGTATTTTTTAAAATGCCATTTAATTATATAATATCTCCCATACTGTATATTTCAGAATATTATACTTCTATAATATGCATATATGCATACAAAGCCTTAAGACTATAAATTACAAGAATTATAACAGACATGTTACATTCCATCTACTCAAACCCCACCTTTTGAGGCCCAGATTTTCTAAACACTCTTTCCTGATCTTCTTACTCCAAGGTAATTTCTTCGCCCTTGGAAATCTTATAGCATTTTATCTATAACCCTACCAGGACATTTTCATTTAATCTTCTATTATAATTAGTAATGTACATATTATTCTCTCCTTGTTAAATTATAAGCTTATGAGGATAGGATTACTATCTGATTTGTCTTTGTATCCCTCTCAAAATCTTTACTGTGTAAGTGATCAATAAATATTTTTGAAGGAAGAAAAACTACAATTCTATTTCTTGACTTGTTGATAGTTAAACTGTAATAATTCATTACCTAGTACATTTATGATTTATGTACTTTTCTCAAATTATAATTTGTAATAAGGATAAAAAGAAAAGAAAAACAGGATATGTTGGTTAATTTTATGTAAACTTGGCTGGGTCATGGGACCTAGTTTTTGGTCAAACATCAGTCTAGATGTTACTGTTATATTTTATAATATTAATATAATATATAACATATATTATACTCTTAATTACTGTATAATACTGTTATATTTATACTGTTATAGTTATATTTTAGATTTGATTACCATTTAAATCAATAGACTTTGGGTAAAGCAGATTACCCTCTATAATGTGGGTGGGCCTCATCCAATCAGTTAAATACTTTAAGAGAAAACACTGAGGTCCCCTGAGGAAGGAGAGAATTCTGCCTTCAGACTCAGACTGCAACATCAACTCTTCCCTGAGCCTCCTACAGATTTCGAACTTGCCAGCCCCCACAACTACATGAACAAATTCCTTAAAACAAATCTCTTTTCTTTCCCTTTATATATACATCCTATTGGTTCTGTTTCTCTGAGAACCCTCACTACTACAACATGATTATATATTGTAAATTCTGCAAATTTCTATGTATAATAAATCTCACTAAAAAAAGAAACAGTATTTACCTAAAAGTATCATATTTAACATTTGTATATTCAGAAGTCATAGTAAAAATGTCTTTAGGATCAAAAGAAATAATTGCTTTAAAATTTTTATTTAAGGAATAGAATCATGATGGCTGAGGTCATGAAATTAATAATTTGGGATTCTAATTCCCACTGAAAAAACAGAAACAAAAAAACCATGAACACTCTTTCAATAGGTAACTAATAAATGATGGCTAGGATTAAAGCTGAAATACCTCTCTGGTCCAACGGTTACACAGAATCTACTTGGTTTTCCTCCCCAGTGTTGCATTTCAATTCTAATTGCATGATCAAACTAACAAATTGAGCTCCAGACCCCTTCCCCGCCTGAAAAAAAAAGTACCTAGCTGACAAAATCAGAGGTTGTAAGAAAATGCTTTTCTAGTACAAGTAATGTAAGAAACAAGTGAAGTGAAGGAGAGGTTTCAGCTTGAAAGACAGTCATCAATACGGACAGATTACTGTAATTCTGGCTGCTGGCATGATCGATTTGGGTAGCATATGACAATCAATATTGTCCCCATTTAGTGAACAACATTAGATTCATGGTTACAGAAGATGTTCCTAGGAGAAAATTTAAACTGTATTTAATGATCATAAATAGCACAATTTATGCTGTGGAATCTTAGTGAGTACTTTTATTGGGCATAAAATAACTGACACAGAAGTACAATTATCCAAATATAATCAAGTTTATTATTTTTTATCCCTTCATTTCTTTTATGAAGAGTAAAGAATTAACTGGTGGTTTCCAAAGCCTACTTGTATCTCAATTTCTGTTGTAATTTATGTTAACTAAATTGTTGACCAATTTTAGAATGCTTGATTTTTTCCTTAATGAGAACTTGATCTGATACTTCAAAAATGTACATCTTAAAATTCAATACATTATGTTTCTGAAATAAGTATTTATTTAAAATTAAGACAGATGTACCTGTACTTCAATACCTTAAAATACAAATGTCTAGTTGTAGTTTATTATATGTTCATTTGAAAATCAAGTAATCCACCTGTATGAAGTCATTTCCCCCCAACATTTAGAATATAGAACTTTGTACATTATATATATATATATATATTTGTACTATATATATGTATATGTATGTATGTATTAAGTAGAGATACTATACTATTAGCCTTTGCTGCGTGTATATACATACTACACTAGGTATATATACTACACTCAGGTAGCATGGGAAAACAACTTCCTATAGTTTCTAAACTCAGGATTCCAAGTCAAGAAAAATTTGTTCGATCTACCTGATTTAAAGTATTTACTCTGTGTCCCAGAAGTAATTTTGCTGGTAGAAAACTTCAGATTTTCTGTTTAAATAAAATATTCATGTTTACTATTTTCATCAATTTTCTCCAATGTGGTATCTATTAACATCTCAGCAAGATTGGCTATTAAAAACATGATGAAGTAGGCCTGAAGAATCCAACCCAATCGATCAACCTACCAATCAACCAAACATAAAAATCCAATTAGGCAATTCCTTGGTGTTGGGTAGACTTGTTTTACATTGACTGTAATCTTTACACATAACAGGATTAATCGTTGCACAAAATAATGTAACTTATTACTATATCTACTAAGTACATCCAAGTTCATCATCTCATTTAATCTTTACAACAATTCTGAGATGGTTCTTAGCATCTTTTTTACAGTTGAAGAAAGTGAGGTTCAGAGATTCCGTGACTTGGCCAAGATCACAAGGCAGAGCTTGAGTTAAAAATTAATGCTTTCTAACTGCAAAGCCAGCTTTTATATACCTTTACTGTAATATGAAGTCTGAAATAGAAGACTATGAACAGGGATGTAGAAAAAAAAAAGCCATATTCCCAAAACTCTTGAGTTTGCATTTTAAAACTACTTGGTAAGGAGTGCATCTTAAATGTTGTTGTACCTCATGTCAGAAACTTTGTGCTTGCTCAATAAGTTGAGTTCCTATTTTATGACACAAGATGCAAATAGAGTTTTGCATTACAACCTAATCGATCTCACCACTTTCCAAAAAGACCTAAGACAGTTATTTACACAAGAAAGCACAAACTCTTCCATATCTACCTCTACGCTCCACTTTCAATTGCACCTTTAACGACATGACAGAGGACACTCTCAGAATGGACATTAGGATACAGTGAACTGTGAAAGAGGCAAAGGTCAGAGAGTAAACATCCTTGATGAAGCTAACAGAGTGGATAAAATTTATGGGTAATGACCTGTATATTCCATGGTAGATTAGCTACTGTTCTAGAGATATTCAGGAGACAACAAACTGAAAAGCATATGCCAATAAACAGATTAAAACTACAAAGCTTTTATGGAAGTACAGGTTGAGTGTCCCTAAGCTGAAAATCTGAAATCTAAAATGCTCCAAAATCTGACACTTTTGAGCTCTGACATGACACTCAAAGGAAACATTCATTGAAGAATTTCAGATTTCAGGTATTCAGATGAGAAATGTTCAATTAATTGGTAAGTACAATGAAATTTTCCAAAATCCAAAAAAATCTGAAATCTGAAACACTTCTGGTCTCAAGAATTTCAGAGAAGGGATATTCAACCTGTGTTACAATGAGATAAAAATCAGAATAATAAAAATTTAGAAAAAGTAGACTAGGAAAGTGAGAATTTGTCAGTAAGCGTCTTGTTTTGTTTAAAGGAAAAAGATACTGTATCTAGGGAATGAAGCTGTAATTCCTAAAAAAGGCACATGGTATGTGTGGACCTTATAAATGGTAAGCTGTGAGTATGGGTTTCACGAATCAATCTCCTCATAGTTTATTCACATCTGGGGAAAAGACTCAAGATCCCAGGCCCCAAAGGTAAAGGAAATGAAACTGACTGCTGGCTGAGCTCAGCAGGGTTCACAAAAACTCAAGGGTCTTCTTGAATAGTTCCTCCTAATGCTTCAAACAATCAACAGACAATATAGTCTTCAAAACAATCTTCAGAAACAATCAACAGACTGTATAGTCAAAGACAAGTGACTTAGAAATAAACTCACCATGTCCATACTACTCACTGAACTTGCCTACCAAAATTTGTTTTCAATTGATAAATCTCTATTTAGTGGATGTCTCCAAATTATACTTTTGTTAACAATTCAAGGCTCATTTTAGTCATTATCATTTCACTAAAATGACTACTTCAAATATGAGTTTTTAGTTTAAACTAAGTGAAGATATAAATGCTATGAAAAAGAAATACTACAGAAATGTCATTAAGCTTAATCAATGTAACATACCATGATCCACCTGCAATTCCATTTCACTGTGTCAGAATACATGAGAAATTACAGAGTAATCAGATAGCTTAAGTCAATTTTCATCAAAAGAAGAAAATGTACATGGTAAACTACCAAGTTAAGATAATAAATCTATTTCATGTGGACTGGACCATAAGATATTTTTAAAAACCTTCCTTTAAAGCTTATCATTTACAGTTTATTACATAAAAAATAAAATGTTTTAAATCATATAGAAAAATTATATGAAAAACAAATTTATTTTAGAAAGGAATATCAGAAAACAATTTAAAATTTAAAACTTTGTGTATGTTGTGTGCCAGGCACTGTTTTAAGAGCTTTACACATATTGACTCATTATTAGTTATCATAACACCATGAGCTAGATATTATTATCATTCTCATTTTATAAACAAGAAAACTCAGGCTCAAAAAGGTTAAATAATTTTCCCAAGGCTACACAGCTAAGAAAGCATGGCCAGCATTTGAGTGTAGGCAATCTGGCTCTGGAAGTTATCCTCTTAAACATTCCCCATCTTCTCATACCTCCATGTCTCAGATTATGTTGTTCCCTCTGCTTGGAAGGCTCTTAGGCTCATCCACCTGATTAACTCTTACTTGTCCTTCAAAATTGGTTCAATCCTCACTTTTTCAGAAGTGTTTCCTGACAACACCACTCCATCCAGGTGAGTGAGAGACCCCTTGTTACTATATTTCTGGAATACCTGCCCATATCTCTATTAAAACATGTATGCTGAACATAGTATGTTTCCCCAACTAGATTGAATTATTTGCAATGACTGTTTTGATTACTTCTGCAACTCCAGAGTTGTGGAGTACCTGACACATAATGGGACTCTAATTAACCAAAAGATTAGTACTGATTAAAAGTATATAAAAGAGGGCTGGGTGCAGTGGCTCAGGTCTGTAATCCAGCACTTTGGGAGGCTGGGGCGGGCGGATCACCTGAGGTCAGGAGTTCGAGACCAGCCTGGCCAACATGGCAAAACCCCGTCTCTACTAAAAATACAAAAATTAGCTGGGTGTGGTGGTGGATGCCTGTAATCCCAGCTAATTGGGAAGCTAAGGCAGAAGAATTGCTTGAATCCCATAACTGCTCCAACACTGGGGAGGAACTGAACCATCTATACATCAGTAAACAGGGAATCAGGCTGGGTGCAGTGGCTCACACCTGTAATCTCAGCACTTTAGGAGGCTGACTGAGGTGGGACAATCACTTGAGTCCAGGAGTTTGAGACAAGCCCGGGCAACATAATGATACTCCATTTCTACAAAAAATAATAATTAAAAAAACTCTAGAAAATAAAAGGCTTTAACAACACATAAGAAATATTTACCTTTGTGAATAGACATACATTAGAGTAGAAACCATTATGTTAAAAAAAGGATACAAGTTTTGATACAATGGAATCAGAGATTTCAGAGCACGGCTTGCATTTATAGCTGTTGCTCTAACCATAATGGGTAGAACCTTTCCATTCACAATAGCACCATCAAAAAGGGGACCAAAGAAGGGAACCTGATTGAGAAATCAGAACATAATTTTACATTCAAATTACAGAGAGATTGTAAATAAGAGCAATCAAGACACTTGGCATCCAAAAGTATTTCTGCTGCTTCTTTAGTTCTTCTTTCAGTAAAAATACTATTTGAATTCAATTCTTTTCTGTGATGGGTCACTCATACATACTAGGACAATAAAAAATGTCAAAGGTTTATAGGGTGTCTATTCAAAAGAACTATGTGCTTCATGTAACTAAGTAAATAATTTACACACTTAGCCAATTTTCAAATTTTACTAGTTTCAATTGTATATAAAAAGCCAACACTAGAAGTAAATTTCCTTTTCTCCATTGAGTGAGCAAAAGAAAAATATATACTTACAGGCAAGAAGTTAGTTTTTCATTATTTTTGTGTGACACTAGCTTTACTACAGAACCTAAAACCCTTATTACACAGTTTATTAGAAAAAATATCTATGTTTTGATAATTAAATGTTATTTTTGTGAGGTGACTCACTCACGGTTTCAAAACTTAGAAATTCTGTTTGAATAAGGTTGGCATAAATGGCAGCTGAAGGCAAGGACATAAGCTCTGGATAAGATGGTAAATATTTTAGATTTTGTGGTCACATGTTCTCTCTGTTGTATATTCTTCAATTTTTTTTTTTTTTTTAACTCTCTAAGGCTGGGCGCGGTGGCTCATGCCTGTAATCGCAGAACTTTGGGAGGCCAGATCACCTGAAGTCAAGAGTTCGAGACCAGCCTGACCAAGATGGTGAAAACCTGTCTCTACCAAAAATAGAAAAATTAGCCGGGCATGGCAGCAGGCACCTGTAGTACCAGCTACTCGGGAGGCTGAGACAGGGAACTGCTTGAACCCGGGAGGCAGAGGTTGCAGTGAGACGAGATTGCGCCACCACACTCCAGCCTGGGCAACAGAGCGAGAGCGAGACTCCGTCTCAAAAAAACCAAAAACCAAAACAAAACCACCACCACCACCACCACCACCAACAACAACAACAACAAAATGCCTCTTTAAAAATGTAAAAAAACCCAAAACCAAAACCGAAATATTCTTAGCTTGTGGGTTGTATGAAACCAGGCTACCGGCCACAGTCTGCTGACCTCTGGTTTAGGTGAACCCTGAAGAAATCTAAATTCACACATAAGAAATTCATACATGAGAAACTTAATCCAATTCAAGGAATTGTGAAGATTCATAATCAATTGTCAAACGTAGGTTTTCTAGAAACTGAAGAATTCAGTTTAAAAAAGGGAAGGAACACACCAAAAATACTACCGAACTTTTATCCTGGAAGAAAATATTTCTGCAATAGTGTGTTTGAATTCTATGGTGTATATATAAGACATCCAACTATAGGATAGGTGACTGAACCATTTGGCTTATTTTTTTCAATTTGTAGAATCCTCATTTATTGACATGACTAATAATCATGCAATCTTCATAAGACATATCAACTAAAAATATAGGAATCATATATTCCTATTCTAAAGTAAATGATTAATTCTTACGGTGATTTTTAGGAAACTGTAATTGGTCTCTTAATAAAAGGTAAGCCCTTTTTGAGCTTGGTACAAAGGAACTTTCACTCTGGTACTACCTAGCCAAATCCCCCATTTGAACACAGTTTCTTGCTATTTATTCTGTTTTAGCTCCTTCTGAACCAGGCTTAGGCAATCCATGTAGCTACCAGGGTCTATGTTACATTTACCCTCAGTTTCACAACTTGATGCCTACACCAAATTTTATTCTGTAACATGGAAAGAAACCCATGAACCCCTATAGAACCAAAATCTCTTATTAAAATGGAAGATAAGGAGTTCTTACCTCTGGTTTTTTCATTATCTGAATACTGAACATGTGATTTTTCATTGGATATATTACAATAAGGACATCACCAAATTCTGTGGGAATAATTCCTCTCCTGTAGTCTCTAGTATGCTCTGACCAAACAATGTGCACTTCATCATTTCCCAAATGTCTCAACTGGAAAGACAAGAAAATAATTTATACCGCTTTAAAAGCTCTTTGAGTACAGTCATACAGTCACATACAACATAAAAAGGGGAAAAACGAAATTAAAAAATTGTTAAATTGCACTTGATCAGTTTTACATATGAAACACAAACACTCAAAAACATCAGGAGACACTGCAGAAGACCAGACAATTTCAATTGTCAATAATCAATGGGAAACAGAGAACTGAGATTTTAAAAGATTCACAAATAGCCCAAATACTCTCCTTAACCAGCAACTGCACCAATTCTCCACTAACAGATATTTTAAAGGATTGTTTTAAAAAAAGAAGTAAATGACTCATAAATTGGATAATCCCCAACTGAGTAAGTTGATTATGTTTGGTTTAACAAATTTATTTCCAGGTTTTCTTTGCCCATGAAACTCAAAAATTCTTCCAAATAAATGTCTTGAGAATTGTTAGACCCTCAAGACGTTATTTAAATGTTTGTGGTACTTGCTTACAAAGGTGTTTCTGGCAATCAGAGAGAGTTAACATTATGATAATTAAAACTGTAAAAACACAAAACATTCAGAAGTTGGATTTCTAATAAGGTATTAAAAAATGAACTTAATGCCCTTTAGTCTTGAGTTTTCTTCAGAGACTGCTATAGAATAATGCATTTTATTATAAAATTTCATTATACTAGTACATTTATTGATTCTGCCACTGTGAGCATTTGAGTTGACTTTTACTGCAGATCTTACATGGGATTTCCATTAGTTTCAGATAACTAGACACGTGGCAGGTGGAAAGGTTTAGAAGAGTAAACCTGGGATAACTGTCATCAATATTTACGCTATCAGCTAATATACGGGCAATTTCTATTTCAGAAATATGTCATTTATTTTGGCTTAAGGATGAACATAGGATAGGAAAAAGAACTTAATATATGATTTAAACAAAGAAAGGAGTTAAGTTCAATTAGTGAAAGCCTCTCTTCTGTCACTCCTTAATCCTGGAGTAACTCCTTATATACATACACAAGTTGAATAATATAAATGTGCGGGACTTGGGCTTTGTGACATTTTTAAAAAGCAAAAAAGATTACACAACTCAGAAAAGCCATGGCTTCATAATTTCATTTTTTAATCAAAATACTTAAAAAATATCCTTCCTATACAGCCATACCCACGTGTCAGCTTCCCTAATAGGTTTATGTTAACTGAATACAAAAGAAATGTGAAATAAATTTAACCAGGAGGGATGATCCAATCTAATTTTGATACATTAATGTCATATGCTGTACATGTTACAATAGCAGCCAGATCTAATACTAAGCTCCAGGCTATACTGAGATTTCCAAATGGCAGATTGTTCTAAGTGATATCAAGTATAATTGAAGTAATAAACGATAGTAAAAGCTGAGCACACTGTCAGGAAGAATTTAGGTATTTACTTTTTAAAATTAAATGAGTTAGGTAAGGAAAGACAAGACAACTGAAATAATGCAGGTCTCAATTTACAGAAAATTCCTTTTATTTATCTGCTACATTAACCCTTGAACTCTTGCCAAAACTATCTATAATTTCTAGTGCCCACTTATCTAAAGAAACGAGAAAAAAGGGCAAGTGTACGTTTATTTTATAACTGAAGCTTGTCCAAATATCTTCTGTATGGTATTAAAAGTCTGTTAAATAAGTTTAATGGAAAAGAACAACATATTTTTGCCAAGCTGTTGTAATGAAGATTTCTGGCACAGAACCATGTACATAACGAAGCCATTCTAAACATGTTCAAACATTTTAAGGGAAAAGCTTCATGAAATCCCTTATCATTTACATTCGAATGCTAAAAAAATACTTATTTTAGGCTGTCATAATGAGGTATGTTTTTATATCTTTAAAATCTCTTATATAGTAATTAGATACAAATTGAGAAATTGCTAATCATTGCTTTGTGTCTTGGGAATTTTTGAAAGACTACTGAAAAAATCAATTTTTAATGGTTAAGCGTTAATAGAAATTTCAGGCATATGTATGCTTGACATACTTTATATATTATTTAATATTGATTTTATTTATTCCTTATCTCTATGGACTTACAAGATTGTGTCCTATGGGGCAGGGTGTGGTGGCTCACACTTGCAATCTGAGCACTCTGAGAGGCTGAGGTGGGCGGATCACCTGAGGTCAGGAGTTTTGAGACTAGCCTGGCCAACATGGTGAAACCTCGTCTCTACTAAAAATACAAAAATTAGACAGGTGTGGTGGCATACACCTGTAATCCCAGCTACTCAGGAGGCTGAGGAGGGAGGATTCCTTGAACCTGGGAGGCAGAAGTTGCAGAGAGCTGAGATCATGCCACTGCACTCCAGCCTGTGCGACACAGTGAGACTCCATCTCAAAGAAAAAAAAAAAAGATTGTATAACCAGTAGGTTTTGCTATACTCTAAAACCACCGAAGAAGTTCCTACCTACATGTTTATTGACCCAGATGCTAATTCATTTCTGAAATAGAGCAGAAGACTTCTGTACATGGGATAGGTCTGTTAAAATGGCTGGCAACCAAACTACTCTTCTAAATTTCTTTCAACTGCTACTGAAGTCATTTTGGAACTCCAGGTATATAACATAGGCTACAGATCACTATTATTAATTGAAGAAGACAAAGCAGCTAAATGAAATTCAACATGTGTACAAGTGAAGTCCTCAAATACACTAGAATGTTAATACTGGAAGAGACCTTAAAGTTCTCATTTCCCACCTGATACAGGAGCTTGTGCCACCATATGCCTGATAAGTAGACATCCTGCCTCTGCTTGAATACTTCTAAGGTTGGGGATTTTATGAATTCACAAATCAACCCATTTCTTATTTATTTATTTTGAGATGGAGTTTCGCTCTTGTTGCCCAGGCTGGAGTGCAATGGTGCAATCTTGGCTCACTGCAACCTCCGCCTCCCAGGTTCAAGCGATTCTCTTGCCTCAGCTTCCCAAGTAGCTGGGATTACAGGCACCCACCACCACGCCCAGCTAATTTTTTATTTTTAGTAGAGACGGGGTTTCGCCATGTTGGCCAGGCTGGTCTCGAACTCCTGACCTCAGGTGATCTGCCCACCTCAGCCTCCCAAAGTGTTGGGATTATAGGCATGAGCCACCATGCCTGGCCCCCATTTCATTTTTAAAGAGCTACAATAATTAGAACATCTTAATACTAAGCTAAAAACTGCCTTCCGGATGCTAGCTCTTCCAAAATGAGCCTTACCAAATAAATCCAATCTGTATTCTATATATTTTCTGTTATCTGAAGTCTAATATATATCTCACCTTTCCTTTTCCAGGTTAAAAGTGTTCTTCTTAGCTCCTCTTACAGTTTACAAACATATTCATTTTCTTGGGTTATTGTCTCAGTTTACTAATGTTTCTATTAAACTTGTGTATGGAATGTAACACAGTATCAACACATGCTCTGGATAATACAGCAAACCCACAGTGGGGCTGTTTCTTCCTTCAGTCTGTTCAATAAATTACTTTCTGCATTTTAAAAATGATGGCTCAAATGGAACTTGTAGTCAGTTCAAGCTTCTAAGTCTTTTTCTTACAAAGTTCTTTTAAGCAGGTACAACTGACTGGTAGAACTAAAGAAGGGATTTCATAATTTTCCCTTGCCAGGTTCAGATTATCTTTAAGTTTATGAAGGTCTATTGTTAGCCTGACTCTGCTATTCATGTGCTGGCTCTCTGTCAGATTTGGGCTATCCTTAAGTTCAAATTCCAGTGTCTTCATTTACATTTTGGACAAAAATGTCAAATGGGACAGGCTTGGTTAAGAGCCTTATAGCAAGTCATCACAGACTTTCCTCCTGGTTAAAAAAATCCACAAAACCCTACATTTATTAAAGGTATTTATCAAGTGCTTACTGCTTACTGTTTGTGACAATTCATTAAATTTCCACAACAATACTATGAAGTAGTAATAATTATTATTATCCCTATTTTTACAGGAGAGGAATTGAAGCTTAAAAGGATGAAGTAACTCGCCTAAGGTCATACAAATAGTAAGTGGCAGAGCCAGGATTCAAACCAAGGCAGGCTGGTTCTAGAACCTATACTGTAACCACCTCCCTATATTGCTTCTTGTTAAATAATTAATTTATATGCTATGAATACGATTATACAATCACTCATGAATATACTTACCAAACTCTTATTAAGACCACATCTCTTCAACTTGTCCACAACAAGCAACTTAGTTAAATGCTTTATTGCAGTCCATGGTTTTCCCTAATCTAGTAATCCTATTAAAACAAATTAAGTTATTTTGATGTGATTTGTCATGGTGAACTCATGGTGGCTCCTAGTGATCACTACACTTCATTATCTAAGTGCTCACAAACCATCTGTTTAATAATCCTATTTTGCCAGGCACTGACATGAAGCTCATGAATGTTGGTTAATTTCTATAGTCTATGGCCTGCTCCATGTTCTTCTGTGAAAATCAGATGTTCACCCATTGCTACAGACTGAATGTTTGCATCCCACCCACCCCCCAAATTCATATCATGAAATCCTAGCCCCCCGATGTGATGGTATTGGAAGGTAGGGAACTCTGGGAGGTGATTAGGTTATGAGGGCTCCTTTATAAGGGATTAGTGTCCTTATAAAAGAGACCCCACAGAGCTTACTTGACTCTTCTGCTATTATATATAAGGTTACAATGAGAAGATGGTCATCTGTGAACAAGGGAGTGGTCCCTCACCAGACAATGAATCTGTCAGCATCTTGATCTTAGATTTCTCAGCCCCCAGAACTGTGAGAAATAAACTTCTGTGGTTTATAAGCCATTCAGTCTATGGTATTTTTGTTATATCAGCCTGAATGGACTAAGACATTCATCTTATGGCAATGCACTCATTCTTCATGATTACCAACAGGAATTCCAGAGTCAATTCTAGATTTCCTCAGTGCCATATAATATCATTCATCTGGGGCTGGAGACTAGAATTCTTATAAAGTAATTGTATTATGTCTCTCACTAAATCAGCTTATCTTCCTGACTTCTCCATTTCTGTTCAAAGTACCTAACAACTAATTACAATCACTCAGGATTAAAACCTGATAGTCTTTTAGTCTTTTTTGATTACTCTGTTTTCCTTACTACATCTCTAATGAGCTCTTCATTTTTTTAAAAAAAGTATATTCCTTTTTTGTACTTTCCTTCCTATTCCTCTACTGCTGTCTTAGATCACATGCTACTCATCCTACATACCATACATACTAATTCATGAGGTCTTAAAAAGTCTTTTTTCTCTTCCTTCCCTCCTCCATATCCACCTTCTTTCATTCATAACCAAATATTGAGAGCCAACCAAATGCTAGCTTTTGCAGATGCAACAATGAATAAAACCAGACATGGTCTCTGCTAGCAAAGCTTTGTGTACAGTGGAGGAGACAGAGTAAAATAACTATATAATAAATAAATAATTTAAAAATACAAATGATGCTCTAAATATACTTTTCTGAATACAAATAACAAAGGACATGGATCTATAACAGCTCTTGAACTAAAAGCTGAAGAACACACAGAAGTTAATTAGGTTAGGCAGTTACTTCAGGAGATAGGGGTATATGTGTAGAAACTGTAACTTAGTATTCTTACTGCCCCAAGTCCCCATTCTTTCCCCCATCTTTCAGGCACTCACACTTAGTAAAACACACTCTATGATATATCCCTCAATCATGTGAGAAAACATGCTTTAATATACCTTCTAATAGTCATACATATTTTCCTACATTCACTTACTGTTTATATTATTCATTTTTAGCAATCAGGAAAAGTTTCTTGAAAACAACAGGCACAGCACCCAATACTATGCCTTAGCAGAGTGGGCATTCAATAAATACTGGTGACTATTAAAAAGATAATATAACAATACTTACCTTGCATTTTTTTCCTATCATACCTAGTACATAGCATAAAAATAGAATTATCTGCAGTTATGGCATTTATTTAAGTATGTCACTTTGATAAAGACAAAGGTGTCTATAGATAGTTCTTTTGATTTGTGGCTATGGTAGCTGTGGTAATTCACTAAACAAACATTTGTTAAATGCTAACAGGCCTGGTACTAGGTGCTGGAGATACAGCAGTAAGCAAAAGAGACAAAATCTTTGCTCTCATGACCTTGATATTCTAGTGGAAGGAGTCAGATAAACATATACAAAAATAAACAAGGTAAACTTACACGCTGATAAATCTATAAAGAAAATAATATAGGGTAATGTGATAAAGTTCCTGAGTAGAAGGGGGCTTATTTAGCTAGGATGGTCTAAAAAGGCCTTTCTGAGAAACTGTCATGTGAGTTTAAGAACAGAACAATTAGAATGAGGAAACCTGATAATGTGGAGAAAAAACATTTCAAACTGAGAGAGTAGTAAGTGTACAGAGCCCTTAAGATGTGAATGAGTTTGACATGTTGGAAGGTTAGAATGACAGTCAGTGAGGCCAGATTATGGTAAATGAAAAGGAAAAAGACAGGAGATGAGATCTAGAGGTAGGCAGGCTGGTGGGGCCAAATCACGTAGTGCCATAGTGAGGAATTAGAATTTTATTCCTGGCCGGGCACAGTGGCTCACGCCTGTGATCCCAGCACTTTGGGAGGCTGAGGCGGGCAGAACATGAGGTCAAGAGATCGAGACCATCCTGGCCAACATGGTGAAACCTTGCCTCTACTAAAAGGTGGTGCATGCCTATAGTCTCAGCTACCCGGGAGGCTGAGTCAGGAGAATCGCTTGAACCCAAGAGGTGGAGGTTGCAGTGAACAGAGATTGTGCCATTGCACTCCAGTGTGGCGACATAGTGAGACTCCATCTCAAAAAAAAAAAGAATTTTATTTCCTATACAATGAGAGGCCTCTGCTATCTCACCCACATAACATTTACTGTGGTGAGATAAACTTGCACTGAACCATTTATATTTTCTGTTTTCTCAATCCTCTATTCTTGTCATTAGGAGTATATATGTAAAAACTGGAGTTAGGGGCAGAGTTTCTTCTATAAGGTTGTTATATTTGGGGCTCAAACAATGAGCATAATTTCACAGCACTTATTAACTATAACCCTAACTTCACTTTTACTAAAATAATAAAAAATTTTAAAAATTATTCCTTAAATTTGTTTTTTGAACAAATTCATTTTCCAGACTATATTTAGCATATAGTTCTTTGGGAAAAATCTTATATTTCTGTGTAAAATAAAGAAAAACAGATTTAAAATAAAAAATCAGACCAAGCAGCACCACAAGGTTCATTTATTTGCACAACTATTGTGACTAAATTTCAAGACAGAAAATGAAACACTTTCCATTACACTAATAGTATTTCAGAGGAAATGGACTTAAATAAAGTGCTTCTTTCCCCCTATTTTGGGGGGTCCAGGAAATGAAAGATAGACTAGAGAGTTCAACTAAGTATGTTACAATTATCTCAACTTGATCTTCATCAAACTTCTAAAAGGATGATTCAGCTACCTATGAAGCAGAGTATCAGCAAGTGGCTAGAACAAGGAGACAGAGGAAATGAGAGAGGCTCCTATGAACACTTTATACCAATGCTTGCAGCACTTTTGATTTTTAGGGGTGAATACACTCAGTTAAGTGGAAATTATTTTTAACCATTTTCCATCAGTCTTCCTCAGGAAGAGATAATTTATAGAACAGATTGTTTGGACTGGGGTTATATCAGGATTTTTATATGGTGGTGTAACATTTCTAAGAGAAACTTAGCTAAACTGAATGTCTGGCTAATTTGCTCAAGAACTATAGTCTATGTTGTAAATATTCTGCTGCTACTGTCTTGAGCCTTGAAAAAGCTTCTCTTCACAAGAAATATAAATGCTACATTTAAATAGGTTCAAGGATATTTACTTCTCATTCTGAGAAAATAAAATGTTTGAAAATAATTTACAAATCACATATTTTAAATAAAAAGTCAGAACTAAAATTAGTTTCTATAAAATGGATATAAATGATTTTACCCTACCAAGTTTAAAGCAAAGGACCAGAGTCATAAATAATTCTAGCTTGCCAGAGGCATGGCTATTTCTTTATACTGACTGTCGACTATCTAATTTAATTAGAGGTATTAAACTCCTTGCTGAGGTCAACAAGCCTTACTTCCTCCAATATTACACATCAACCAGTGCTCATTAATGTGTCTACTGAATGGATTAACACACCTAAAGATATATGTACAAAGGACAGGGGGGACAACCTAATGATATCCAATTGTTCATTTATAATAGGACACATGTTCTAGCTTCAACTTATTACCACTAATGTGGAATTTATTAAATTCAGGAGAAAAAATACCAATACAGAAAGTGATTTTTTATCAAGGACAACTGGTATAAGACAACTGGCTTCTATGATTAAGTTTAAACATTTAACCTATCAAAAATAAAGTGATACTAAAATGAAACTAGAATATAAGCCTGCTACTTAGAAAAATCTTATATACTAGAACTCTGAGGAACAGATTAAGGCAACAGTCATTAAGTACAGGGAAATGGGAAACATCAGTATATAGAGAAATCAATGTTTATAAGGTTTTAAAAAATTTCTACGAAAAGAAAGTTTAGGCTAATTACACTGAATTATGAGATCAAATAAAAATTCCCTTTCTGTTGGACTTAAAAGCTGCTATTGTTTCTTGGAGAATCGCAGTGTCAGGACGTATATGACCACATTGTTCATACATATAGAGCTGAAACATTGCTTTAATTTAGTTTGACACTAACAAAGTAAATTTTACTTAAATTGATTTAAATTACTACTAGAGAAAATAAGACATCTCTCCAAAGAGTATATACAAATGGGCAATAAGCACATGAAAAGATGCTCAATATCATTAGAAGGGAAATACAAGTCAAAACCACAACGAAATATCATTTCACACCTACTACTATGGCTATAATTATTTTTTTAAAACAGAAAATAACAAGTGTTGGCAAAGATGTGGAAAAATTGCAACTCTCAGGCATTGCTGGTGGAAATATAAAATGATGCGGTTGCTGTAGAAAACATCCTGACAACTTCTCAGAAAGCTAAATATACAATTACCATATGATCCCAGCGATTCCACTCCTAGCTATATAGCTAAATTGAAAACAGGGATTCAAATAGATATTTGTATGCCAATGTTCACTGCAACATTGTTTACAAGAACCAAAAGGCGGAAACAACCCAATTTCCAGCCACAGATGAATGGGTAAACAAAATGAGGTATATACTTGCAACAGATTATTATTCAGCTTTAAAAAGGAATGAAGTGGCCGGGCGCGGTGGCTCACGCTTGTAATTCCAGCACTTTGGGAGGCCGAGGCGGGCGGATCACGAGGTCGGGAGATCGAGACCACGGTGAAACCCCATCTCTACTAAAAATACAAAAAATTAGCTGGGCGCGGTGGCGGGCGCCTGTAGTCCCAGCTACTCAGAGAGGCTGAGGCAGGAGAATGGCGTGAACCCGGCAGGCGGAGCTTGCAGTGAGCTGAGATTGCGCCACTGCACTCCAGCCTGGGCGACAGAGCGAGACTCCGTCTCAAAAAAAAAAACAAAGGAATTAAGTTCTGAGGTATGCTACAACATGAATGGATCTTGAAAACATGCTAAGTAAAATAGGCACAAAAGGACAAATATTTCATGAATCCACTTATTCGAGGTTCCTAGAACTGGCAAATTCATGGAGGAAGCGGATTAAAGGTTACCAGGGGTAGTGGAAGGAGGAATGGGGAATTACTGTTTAATGGGTACAAAGTTGCTGTTTGAAAATTTTAAAAAGTTGTGGAACAAAACCAAAAAAACAAAAAACAAGTTCTGGGTCTTCCAGTTTCTGGTGCAGCATATAAAGGTTTGAAGTCACCACTTTGATCTAACAACAAGTAAAATGCCGAACAAACTGAAAATCAACAATTCTTTTTAGCATCATCAGAGACATGAAGTCACAGGAAAAATGCTCCCCTCCCCATTCCTGGTGTCCCACTGGACAGAGACAGATAATTACAGCTGACTGATGGGATCTAGTGCCAGTGTAGGAAAACCTGAATTGAACTGCTGGAAGCTCAGTGTGGACAAGTCTAAGAGTTAAAAACTCCAGGAGAAACCAGTCTTATGGGGAACTCCCCTACTTTTGTGAGTTTTATTTCCAAGAGCTCTACCAGGTCCTCACAGTGAATAATAGAGAAAAATATCCTCTTGCTTTATGGAGGGGGAGAGGAAAACAATTATTTGAAACACACCAAAACATTCTGTTCTTCTTTAAAAGGCCTGCCCTCAGTAGAAACTATTTTACCAACGCCTAACCTACCTGGGAGAAGAAAAATAGCCAACTCTGGCTCCTTGGAAGGTCATACTGTCCCACCTAAGGGAAGGGACTGAAAAACACTAGTGAAGTTCACAATCCAGGGCCACAGGCTCAGCAAAATACTGAAACTTAACGATGGGACAATGGAGTGCCTCCCCTTCCCCCACACCTTACCACCATACCACTAAAGGCCTGTTTACCAGAGTTCCTTTTACCGAGCATATGTTCAGATTTCAACAAAAAATTACAAGACAAAAAGCATAGTCTAAAGAGACTGAACAAGCATCAGAACAGAATAAGCACCAGAACAGAATAAGCACCAGAGTCAGATGTGGCAGAGATGCTAGAATTATCAGACCAGGAATTTAAAACAACTATGGTTAATATGCTATGGGGCTCTAATGGAAAAAGTAGACAACATGTAAGAACAGGTGGACAATATATGTAGAGAGATGGAAATTCTAGGAAAAATTAAGAAAAAATGCTAGAGTTAAAAAAAACACTGGAACAGAAACTTTAAAATGTCTTTGATAGGCTCATTCACAGACAAGACACAGGCGAGGAAAGAATCTCTGAGCTTCAGGATATCTCAATAGAAACCTCCCAAACAGAAAAGCAAAGAGAAAAAAGACTTATGTTCAAACAGAATATGCAAAAACTGTGGGACTACCACGAAAGATGTAAATACATGTAATGGGAACACCAAAAGAAGAAGAAAGAGAAAAAGGAACAGAAGCAATATTTGAAGCAATAATAACGGAGAATTTCTCCAACTTAATGTCAGTCATAAACCCAGATCCAGGAAGCTCAGTGAACACCAAGCAGGGTAAATGTCAAAAAACTACACCTAGGTGCATCATATTTAAACTTGGAAAATCAAGGGGAAAGAAAAATTCTTCAAAGAAGCCAGAGGAAAAAAAATCTTACCTACAGAGTAGCAAAGATAAAAATTACTTCTGATGTCTCAGAAATTACATAAGCAAGAAGAGAGTAGAGTGAAATATTTAAAGTATTGAGAGAGGAAAAAAAAATACCACACACCTAGAATTCTGTACCCTGTGAGATTATCCTTCAAAAGTGAAAAAGAAATAAGACTTCCTCAGGCAAACAAAAATTGAGGGAATTTGCAGCCTGTAGACCTACCTTTCAAGAAATGTTAAAACAAGTTCTTCAGAGAGAAGAAAAACATATATGTCATAAACTTGGATCTACATGATAAAAGGAAGAGTATGCAGAATGAATAAGTGAGGGTAAATTAAACTTTTATTTTTCTTAGTCATAATTGGTTTAACAGAATATAGTTTAATAATAGCAGCAATGTATTTGAATATGTATGCTCATATTCATATATATATAGGCTTATATATACCTAAAATAAATGAAATGAATGACAGCAATGATACAAAGGATGGAAAGGAGGGATTAGGAATACTTTGTTACTGCAAGCAGTAATATATAAGCAGTACAGTATAATTTTTTTTGAGACAGGTCTCACTTTGTCACCCAGGCTGGAGTGCAGTGGCGCAATCATAGCCCACTGCAGCCTCAACCTCCCCAAGTTGCTGGGACCATGGGGATGCACCATCATGCCTAGCTAACTTTTGTGTTTCTTGTAGAAACAAGGTTTCACCATGTTGCCCAGGCTGGTCTTGAACTCCTGGGCTCAACAGATCTGCCAGCCTCTGCCTCCCAAAGTGCTGGGATTATAGGTGTTAGCCACTGCACCCAGCTGGTATAGTGTAATTTGAAAGTGGACTTGTAACTTGGATTAACTACAAATGTATAGCGTAAACTCTATAGCAATCACTAAAAAGTTAAAAAGTTAAAAAAAGAAGCATAATTGATATGTTAAGAAAGGAGAGAGAAGGGAATCATATAAAATGCTCAATTAAAACTAGAAAAGGCAGAAAAAGTATAAAAGACAAAAACAGGAACAAAGAACAAGGGCAAAAACAGATAACAGAATACAGCAGACAGAAATGGAAAACAGTAAAGAATATAGCAGATATTAATTCAACTATATTAATAATCGCTTTAAAAATAAGTGTTATAAATAAACCAATTAAAAGAGATTGTCAGAGTGGAGCTAAAAACATATATATTGTCTACAAGAAAGCCACTATAAAGACAAATATAGACTAAAAGTAAAAAGATATACCATGCTAACACTAATCAAAAGAAAGCAGGAGTAACTATATTAATTTCAGACAGAACAGACTTCAGAGCAAGAAAGTTATCAGGGATAAAGAGAAGCCTCATATAATAAAGGACTCAATACTACAAGATGACATAGCGATCTGTACATGTAGGTGCCTAACAACAAAGCATCAAAATGCATCAAGCAAAAACTGACAGAACTTCAAACTCACCCCATCTGTACATCACCATCATCAAAGACCAAAGGTAGACAAAACCACAAAAATGGGGAAAAAACAGAGCAGAAAAGCTGAAAATTCTAAAAATCAGAGTGCCTCTCCCCCTCCAAAGGAACGCAGCTCCTCGCCAGCAACGGAACAAAGCTGGACGGAGAATGACTTTGACAAGTTGAGAGAAGTCTTCAGATGATCAAACTTCTCCGAGCTAAAGGAAAAAGTTCGAACCCATCACAAAGAAGCTAAAAACCTTGAAAAAAGATTAGACAAATGGCGAACTAGAATAACGAGTGTAGAGAAGTCCTTAAAGGACCTGATGGAGCTGAAAACCATGGCACGAGAACTACGTGACGAATGCACAAGCTTCAGTAACTGATTCGATCAACTGGAAGGAAGGGTATCAGTGATTGAAGATCAAATGAATGAAATGAAGCAAGAAGAGAAGTTCAGAGAAAAAAGGGTAAAAAGAAATGAACAAGAAATATGGGACTATGTGAAAAGATCAAATCTACGTCTGATTGGTGTATCTGAAAGTGACGGGGAGAATGGAACCAAGTTGGAAAACACTGCAGGATATTATCCAGGAGAACTTCCCCAACCTAGCAAGGCAGGCCAACATTCAAATTCAGGGTGGGGAACATTACACACCGGGGCCTGTGGTGGGGTCGGGGGAAGGCGGAGGGATGGCACTAGGAGATACACCTAATGTAAGTGATGAGTTAATGGGTGCAGCACACCAACATGGCACATGTATACATATGTAACAAAGCTGCATGTTGTGCACATGTACCCTAGAACTTAAAGTATAATAAAAAAAAAAACTCAATTATTTAACAACTCTTTTATTTTTTTGAGACGGAGTCTCACTCTGTCACCAGGCTGGAGTGCAGTGGCGCGATCTCAGCTTACTGCAACCTCCACCTGCTGGGTTCAAGTGATTCTCCTGCCTCAGCCTCCTGAGTAGCTGGGACTACAGGCGCGTGCCACCACGCCCAGCTAGTTTTTGTATTTTTAGTAAAGACAGGGTTTCACCATGTTGGCCAGGATGCTCTCAATTTCTTGACCTCATGATCCATCAATCTCTTGACCTCATGTTCTGCCCGCCTCGGCCTCCCAAGGTGCTGGGATTACAGGCGTGAGCCATTGCTCCTGGCCAACAGCTCTTAAATGGTGCTATCATGCCTAAAATTTGTCTTATTTGCTATGACAAAGGATTATTAAACATCCATTTCAGATTCTTCTTTTAAAATAATTAAGGACCCTTGTGACTATTTTGAGGGAAACAGGCATCTTATTTGACATTTCTACAAAGGTCACAGGAATAAAGTATCAAGTGCCATATAATTACCAAGTTTAATACAGTGAAGTAAAAATATCCTGACAGTTTTCTTTAATAAAAAAGTCATTTTAATAGAAAATAATCTACTTTGTTCCACTTTTAGGTTTGCAATCTAAGATACTATTAATTTTTACAAATAAAACCATGATGAGATATCCTATTAGAATGACTATTATCAAAAAGACAAAATGTAATGGCAAGGCTGTGGAGAAAAGGGGACTTTGTTACATAGGTGGTGGGAATTTAAATTAGTACAGGCATTATGGAAAACAGTATGGGGGTTCTTCAAAAAATTAAAAATTAGAACTATCATTATAATCCAGCAATCCCACTACTGGGTATATATCCAGAGAAAATGAAATCAGTATGTCAAAGACATTATCTGCACGCTCACATTCAGTGCAGCCTTATTCACAATAACCAGGATATGGAATCAATCTAAGAGTCCATCAATTGATGAATGGATAAAGAAAATGTGGTATATATACAAAATGGAACACTATTCAATCCTACAAATGAAGGAAATCCTGTCATTTATAAAAACATGGATTAACTTGAAGGACATTATGTCAGGTAAGTTAAGCCAGGCACAAAAAGACAATCCATGATCTCACTTTTAAGTGGAATCTAAAAAAGTTGAACTCACAGAAAGATGGAGTACAGTAAGTCCTCACGATGTCATCAATAGGTTCTTGGAATTATTGATTAGCTTGATTTAGCTATTCTACAATGTTTACATATATCAAAATGTGTTGTATATCATAAATATATACAATTTCAATTTATCAATTAAAAAATTAATAACGTTTAAAAAACAAATACATGAGAAATATACTTAAAACAGTCACTATTGTAGGACAGTAGAATAGTAATATATTATTAATTTTAGACTCTGCACTGGGGTTTAAAAATTATGTCCATGGAGCCCTGATTAAATTTATTTATTTTTGAGACAGTGTTTCACTCTGTCACTGAGGCTGGAGTGCAGTGAGTGGTACAATCTTGGCTCACTGCAGCCTCAAGCTCCTGGCCTCAAGCAATCTTCCCACCTCAGCCTCCAAATAGCTGGGACTACAGGCATGCACTACCATGCCTGGCTAATTTTTTTTTGTAAGTACAGGGTGTCACTATGTTACCCAGACTGATCTCCAACTCCTGGGCTTGAGCAATCCTCCCACCTTAGCCTCCCAAAGTGCTGGGATTACAAGTGTGAGCCACTGTGCCTGGCTTATTTATCTTTTTACACTATACTTATAATTGTGTCTACTTTGGGTATAATTTATTTTCATAGAGATTTAAGGTAAATTCCTCGAACAAACGGTTTATGTGAAGTTTTAACAAATCTTTATTGCAATCCTATTTAACATCATATACTATTATCAGTATTGATGTCTTATCTTGTACTTCTAAAAAGCATATGCCAAAAAATTCTGTAGCAAACTTTTCACTGAATATGCTTTCCTAGACTTATTAATTACCTCTACCCCACCACTCATTGCAATCTAATTAGTACCCAGATATTAGTTTTCCTAGCTATTATCCATTTATTAGGCAATTTCTAACAATATTATAAAATGTAAACAAAAGGCATTAAAAGGTAGTTGATATAGTTTGCCTTTGTGTCCCCAACCAAATCTCATCTTGAATTGTAATCACTGGGTATTGGGGGAGGAACCTGGTGGGAGGTGATTGGATCATGGTGGCAGTTTTCCCTATGTTGTTCTAGTGGTAGTGAATTCTCATGAAAGCTGATGGTTTTATAAGGGTTTGACAGTTACTCCTTCACATGCTCACACTCTCTGTTGCCTGCCGCCACATAAGATGTGCCTGATTCCCCTTCTACCATGATTGTAAGTCTCCCGAGCCCTCCCCAGCCATATGGAACTGTGAGTCAATTAAACTTCTTTTCTTTATAAATCACCCAGTCTCAGTACTCTTTATAGCAATGTGAAAACAGACCAATGCAGTAGTCAATCAAATCTTATAAAAGATTTGTAAAGAGTCCTAAACTTCCTTTTAAAAACAGTATGTTAATAACCCTGTTTCAAAGCTTATTAGCAAAGTGCAAAGAGCTTTGATATCAGGCAACAGAGTATCAAGTGAAATGGCTGATCATGTTCAGTTGGTTACATTTAGTAATAGTTTTGGATACACTGAGGACAGGATTTTCAGTAGAACTCTGGGGCAAAAACAAACAAACTGAGAAGAAAGAGGAGGAGAAGGAAGAGGTAAAGGAGAAATGTTGGATAAAGTTTTACTTTTAAAAATGTTTCTCACAAAACCAACTATGAGTTGAATACGTAAAACTGTACTCTGAGGTATCTCTGTAGCTACAATGACTTTTCCATGGCTGTGTGAGCTACAGCAAAATGGTGGTGTAAATTTTAACAGTTGCGGACCGTCAATATCATTCTATGATATCCCTTACAGATTCTAAGGTAGCAAGATTTATTTCAATTAAGTAATGCTTATTTGTTACATTAGTTTTAGCTCAAATGTATGGGATACAGCATGTTATATTTTAAGTGCTTTGTATGTATGTATGTGTTTTCCTGAGACAGGGTCTCACTTTGTCACCCAGGTTGGAGTGTAGTGGTGTGACCACGGCTCACTGTAGCCTGGACATCCCAGGCTCAAGCAATCCTCTCACGGTAGCCTCCTGAGTAATTGGGACTATAGGCACATGTTACCATGCCTGGCTAATTTTTAAATTTTTGGCAGGGGGTCTTGCTATGTTACTCAGGCTGGTCTCAAACTCTTGGGCTGAAGCAATCCTTCCACCTTGGCCTCCCAAAGTTCTGGGATTACAGGCATAAACCACCACACCTGGCCTGGAATAATTTCTATTTTATTTTTTCCTCTCCCTCAGTCAATATAAACATTGTATCTGAGTCCATGTACTAAGGGCCTTGAAATATAATTTTACCAATGTAAACAAACACAGAAATCTTTCAATTTGTTATATCCCTTGATACGGTTTGGCTCTGTGTCCCCAACTAAATCTCATCTCAAATTGTAATCCACGTGTGTCAAGGGAGGAACCTGGTGGGAGGTGACTAGATTATGGGGAAGGTTTCACCTGTGCTGTTCTTGTGCTAGAGAATGAGTTCTCATGAGAGCTGATGGTTTTAAAGTGTGGCACTTCCCCTTTGTTCGCTCTCTCGCCTGCAGCCATGTAAGATGTGCCTTGCTTCCCCTTTGCCTTTTGCCAGGATTGTAAGTTTCCTGAGGCTGCTCCAGCCTTGTGGAACTGTGAGTCAATTACACCTCTTTTGTTTATAAATCACCCAGTCTCAGGCAGTATCTTTATAGCAGTGTGAAAACAGACTAATATATCCCTATTTTCTTGAAGGTAAATCCTTTGTTAAGACTGTAACCAATCAGAAATGAAAGTGAAGACATTACAACAGACACTTCAGAAATAAGAAGGATTATAAAGGACTATTATGAACAACTGTATGCCAACAAATTGGATAACCTAGAGGAAATGGATAAGTTTCTAGAATAAAACAGCCTACCAAAATTGAATCAGGAAGAAATGGAAAGTCTGAACAGACCAATAACAAAGAGATTGAAGAATTAATTAGAAAGCTTCAACAAAAAGCCCAGAACTAGACAGCTGCACAGCTGAATTCTACCAAACATTCAAAGAATTATTACCAATATTTAAACTCTTCCAAAAAATAGAGTGAGGGGGAATACTTCCAAACATTTTATAAAGCCAGCATCCCCTCGATCCCTAAGCCAGACAAAGACACCAGAAGGAAAGAAAACTACAGGTCAATTTCTCTGATGAACACTGATGCAAAAATCCTCAATAAAATATTAGCAAACTGAACCAATCCAACAACATATCAAAAATATCATACATCCAGACGAAGTGGGACTTATCCCTGGCATGCAAGGCTGATTTAACACACACAAATCAATCGATGTGATACATCACATTAACAGAATAACAGTTAAAAACTATGTGATCATCTCAATTGATGTAGAAAAAGCATTCAACTAAGTCCAACATCATTTATTGAGTAAAACTCTTGACAGTTTAGGTATAGAAGGAAAGTTCTTCAACACAATAAAGGTAACTTATGAAAAACCCACCACTAACATTATATCCAATGAGGAAAAACTGAAAGCTTTTCTATTAACATCTGATACAGGGCAAGGATGCCCACTTTTGCTGCATCTATTCAAGATAGTACTGGAAGTACTAGCAAGAACAACCAGAGAAGAAAAAGAAATATAAGGCATCCAAATCAGAACAGAAAAAGTGAAATTATCTTTATTTGCAGATGACATGATATGCTATGTAGAAAGCCCTAGAGATTCCACAAAAACAGTGTTACAACTAACATGTGAATTCAGTAACGGTGCAGGATACAAAATCAACAAACAAAAATTGCTAGCATTTCTATATACAAATTACGACTTAGCTGAAAAATCAAGAAAACAATCCTATTTATGATACCATAAAAATACTTAGAAATAAATTAACCAAGGAGGTGAAAGATTTGTACTCCGAAAATTATAAAACATTGACGATATAAATTTAAAACACAATGAAATGGAAAGATATCTTGGATTGAAATAATATTGTTAAAATGTTCATACTACCCAAAGAAATATATAAATTTAATGGAATCCCCATAAAAACTCCAATGGCATTTTTCACAGAAATAGAAAAATCAATTCTAAAATTCGTACAGAACCAGAAAAAAACCTCAAATGGCCAAAGCTAAACTGAGAAAAAAAACACAAAGGGGCATCATATTTCCTGATTTAAAATTATATTACAGGCTGGGCATAGTGGCTTACACCTATAATCCCGGCATTTTTGGAGGCTGAAGAGGGACTGCTTGAGCCCAAAAGTTTGAGACCAGCCTGGGAAACATGGCAAAACCCCATCTCTTCCAAAAATAAATAAATTAGCCAGCATGGTGGCGAGTGCCTATAGTTACAGCTACTCAGGAAGCTAAGGGAGAATCACTTGAGCCCAGAAGTCGAGGCTACAGCGAACTGTGATTGCACTACTGCATTTCAGCCTGGGTGAAAGAGTGAGACCCTGTCTCAAAAATAAATAAAATAAAATATTATATTATATTATATAATATTATATATTACAACGCTACAGTCATCAGAATGGTATGGTACTGGCATAAAAACAGAAGCATACACCAGTAGAACAAAACAGAGATCCCAGAAACAAATCCAAACATATACAGTAAACTAATTTTTCACAAGAAGATCAACAGGGAAAGGATAGTCTCTTCAATATGGTCTTGGGAAAATGGCATTTCCACATGGAAAAGAATAAAACTGCATCCTTATCTTACACTGTACACAAAAATCAACTTAAAATGGGGAAAAGACCAAAATATAAGACATGAAACCTAGAAGACGACATAGAAGAAAAGCTCCTTGATACTGGCCTTGGCAATGATTTTTTTGGACATCACACCAAAAGCTCAGGCTACAAATACAAAAATAAATAAATGGTACTACATAAAACTAAAAAGCTTCTGCAGAACAAAGGTAACAGTCAACAAAATGAAAAGGCACCCTACAGAGGGAAAACATATTTGCAAACTGCTTATCTATTAAGGGATTAATATCTAAAATTTATAAGGGTCTTATAAGTCAATAGCAGAAAAACAAATAACCAGATTAAAAACTGGGCTAAGGATCTAAACAGACATTTATTCAAAAACATAAAAATGGTGAACTGGTATATGAAAAGGCTCAACAATCACATTAATCATCACAGAAATGCAAATTAAAACCACTATGAGATATCACTTTATACTCATTAGAATGCTATTGCCAAAAAGGTAAGAGATAACAAACATCAGTAAGGATGTGGAGAAAGGGGAACACTAGTACACTGTCGGTAGAAATGTAGACTGTACAGCAATTATGAAAAAAAAAAAAGTACGGAGGTTCTTAAAGAAATTAAACATAGAACTACCATATGACTTAGCAAACCTTTTTCTGGGCATACACTCAAAGGAGATGAAATCACCACCTCCTCAGGATATCTGCATTCCTATGTTCACTGTAGTATTATTCACAATAACCAAGATATGCAAAACTGTCCATCAATGTACAAATTGATAAAATGTGGTATATATGCATACAATGTAATATTATTCAACCTTAAAAAAGGAGATTCTGCCACTTGCTACTCATGAATGGACTTGGAGGACATTATGTGTCCTAAGTGAAATAAGCCAGACACAGAAAGAAAAAATATTGCATGGTATCACTTATATGCGGAATCTAAAAAAAAAATAAAGGAGAAAATATACAGAGATAGAGAATAACACAGTGGTTACCAGGGGTGGAGTGGGGTATGAAACGGGGACACAGAGCTCAAAGGATACAAAGTAGCAGATATGTAGGATGAACAAGTCTAGAGATTTAACACACAATAAAAATTGTATGGTATTTGGGGTTTTGTTAAATAAGTAGATTTTAGCTGCTCTTGTCATACACACATAAAAAAACTAGGTGAGATGATAGATACGTTAATTTGCTTCAATATAGTAACCATTTTATTATCTATATGTATCCCACAACATTTCATGTTGTAAACCCTAAATATACACAACAACGTTTATTTTAAAAAAAGACTGCAACCTTTAACCATATCATTGTTTCTTAAAGAAAACATAGTTTGCTGTACAACCACCCTATTTTCAAGACAGCACTGGGTGGAGTGGTATACTATAACCAGAAACAGTGCTTGATCCATTCGATTTCTTACTTACGTATTTTCTGTATTAACTGTCTCAATTATGAGCATTTTAATTTGAAAGCACTTCTCAGCACTTACTTTTTTGGTCAAAGAATCATCAGAATCAGAAGGCATTCTTGTTGACACGTGAAATATTACTTCTACTGTAGAGGTAGCAAAATATGGAGTGGTCAATCCAGTGCTTTTGTTTTTTTGTAGTCCTCCCATAAAACCACAATGGTTTGTAAGATTTACCTAGAAGTAATGAAGAGCCACATAAATTAATTAAACAAAACCCAAACACACCACTGAGAAAGACTCAAACTTCTTGCTTAAGAAAAAAATTGGGAACAAAGTCTTTTGCATGTTATCAACCAATACTTAATTTTGAATTGTTAGAATTGATTTGTTTGTACTGGTACTTTTTAAGTATTTGAGGATTTCTAATTAGTAGGAGTTAACTAGGAAAGGTATCAACTGCTGTGTACTATGCATCTTTTGTTAGCCTACTAGGTGTTAATGGTAAATTATAAAGGCTGTCAGGGCACACCAAGGCCAGGGAGAAAAAAATCAAGTATGGAAATAGTTTGGGGAAAAGTTAAAACAGTAATACCAGTTTGACAAAATGATTAATTCGCTGTGTTGTATTAACTCATAAAACTGGCTTCCTGATTTGTTAGTACTTATTACAGTCCAAAACAAAAATTAGAAATGCAGAACTTAATTACAGTTTAGTTACATTTAAAAAACAACAAAGTGATCTGTAAAAAGATTTTAAAACAATTTTTATTTTCTGATTATAAATATAATACATGTTAATATCAGGGTTATTGCATTGGATGATATTCCCCGGACCTGTGTGAGGCACAGAAGCCAAGAATTTGTGTTCATTACAGAAAATTAGGGAAATAGAAGAGAATAAAAAAAAATTGAAAATCACCAGTATTTCCCTACTTAGGGAAAACCATTTATATATATGCTTTGCAATTAAAAACTAAGAATAACAGGTAAAATGAAAAATTACAAAAAAAATCCCTGCACCATGTGAACTGAACACATCTCAAATATCAGTGTCAGTTACTAATGGCTGAATACATACATGATTGTTAGATTTTTGTGCCATTACTGTAAGATTACCTCAATCTCTTCCAGTTTAAAATTTATTTTTAACTCAGTAATACATTTACATAATTAAAAATTTTAAAGTATTAAAAAAGCATACCAAAATTCTTCCTTCCATGTCTCTCACCTGCAACTACTCAGTTACCTTCTCAGAAAGCAATTTAAGTATCTTTAGAAAAATATTATCTGCATATATAATTAAATACTTATATGTTTGTATGCACACATCCATGCACGTTTGTGTGCACATACACACAGTACGTGCATATAAAACATTCTGCATCTTGCTTTTGGAATTAATATACCTTGAAAAATACTCATTAGTAAGTAAAGAGATTCCTCATTTTTGGTTCCTGGCTTCACAGAAGTTCATTTTACTGAGGTACAATCATTTAGTCCCCTACTTGAAGGATATTTAGGTTGTTTTCTGTCTTTTGCTATCACAGTCAATGCTGCATCAAGTAACACTGAACTCATATCATGTTCCATTTGTGAAAGTACACCTACAGACAAATAGTTAAACATGAAACTTTAAGTCAAAGGGCATGTGGACTTCTAATTTCAAAACACACTACCAAGTTGCCCTCCACAGATGCCACCAACAATGTATGAGAAGGCCTGTTTCCCTCATATCCTTTCAAATATATTATCACACTTCATGATCTTTGCTAATCTGATAGGTGACAAATGGTATCTCCAGGTAGATTTTTTGTTTTGTTTTACTTTAGTTCAGAAAGTTACTTATTTTCAAGTTAATTCTCTGATAACGTAAAGGAGAAAGTCTCAGTTCAGTGTTCCTTTGCTGTAAACACTTCACATTTGCTGATCTCTATTGTTTAAATTAAACATCTGGAGAGTCATATGAAGGAATGAAAAAATTAAAAAGAAATCCCTTGTACACTTTACCCAGAGCGCCCCAGTGCAAAACTCTATCACCACCAGGATACTGACGACATTGATAGTTAAGAGAGCATGTTCAAAAATTCAAGAATCCCCCATATTGCCCTCTTATGTGAGCCATAACCACTTCCGTCCTACTCTATCCCCTCCTTAACCCCTGGCAATCACTCACTCATCTGTTCTTCACTTCTATAACTATCATTTCAAGAATGTTATATGAATTGAAGGATATAGGATGTAACCTTTTCAAGTGTTTGGAGATTTTCCTGTTATCTTTTCGTTAATGATTTCAAGTTTGATTCCATTGGGGTTCAAGGACATACTCTATTATTTCAATGCTTTTAAATTTGTTGAGGCTTGTTTTATGGCCCAGGATATGATCTATCTTGGTATATGTTCTGTGGGAACTTGAAAATAACATATATTCTGCCATTGTTGGGTGGAATATTTTACATATGTAGATTAGATCTTGTTGGTAGCTGCTGTTGTTGAATTCCTCCATGTACTTGCTGATTTTGTCTAGTTTTTCTCTTAACTGTTGAGGTGTGAAGTCTCCAACTATAATTGTGAATTTCTCTATTTCTTCTTTCAGTTCTGTCAGGTTTTGTGTCACATATTTTGTAGTTCTGTTATTTGATGCACACGCATTTAGCGTTGCTATGTCTTCTTGGTGAACTGATCCTTCTATAATTATATAATGTCCTCTGGTCTCTAGTAATTTTCTTTGCTCTAAAGTTGATCTGATATTAATGCAGTCACTCTGGCTTTTCTTTGATTGATGTTTGCACAGTATAACTTTTTCTATCCTTTTACTTTCTGCCAGTCTATATTGTTTTTTATATATATTTTTTATTTATTTATTTATTTTTTTTTGAGATGGAGTCTCGCTCTTGTCACCCAGGCTGGAATGCAGTGGCATGATCTTGGCTCACTGCAACCTCCGCCTCCCGGGTTCAAGCAATTCTCCTGCTTCAGCTTCCTGAGTAGCTGGGATTACAGGTGTCTGCCACCATGCCCGGCTCATTTTTGCACTTTTAGTAGAGAGGGGGTTTCACCATGTTGGCCAGGCTGGTCTCGAACTCCTGGCCTCAGGTGATCTGCCCACCTTGGCCTCCCAAAGTGTTGGGATTACAGGCATGAACCACCGCGCCCAGCCTATATTCTTATATTTCAAGTGAGTTTCTTTTAGGTAACACATAGGTGGGTCATATTTTTTAATCCACTCTGCCAATCTCTGTCTTTTAATTGGTACATTTAGATCATTTATATTTCATGTAATTATTGACAGGATAGGGCTTAAGCTTGCCATCTTATTTTCTGTTTATTTTCTGTTTTTCATTTCTCTGTTTTACTTTTCCTGCCTCCTATGGGTTACTTGAACATTTTCTAGAACTCTGTTTTTAACTATCATTCTTTTGAGTGTACACTGTTGGATACTTTTGTAGTGGTTGCTCTATGTGTTACATTATATACACAAAACTTATCACAGCCTACTAGTGTTGTCATTTTACCTGTTTAAGTAAAGTAACCCTACCTTACTATATGTTCCTTTACCAACCCTGTTTGAAATATAATTGTCATAAATATTTCCTCTACATATATTTGAAAACACATCAGACAGGGTTATAATTTTTGCTTCAACAGTCAAAAATAATTAAGACAACTCAAGATGAGAAAGCACAGTGATTGTACCTATCCATTTTTTTCTTGCCATGGTCTGCCTTCCTGATGTTTCAAAATTCTTCCTTTTATCATTTCCTTTCTATTAATAAAACTTCTTTCAGTGATTGTTTTAGGGTAGGTCTGCTAGTAACAAGTTCTCTAAGTTTCTCTTCATTTGAGAATGTTTTGACCTTCTCTTCATTCCTGAAGGATATGTTTGCGAGTTATCAGATTCTGGGTCTGCTGGGCACAGTGGCTCATGCCTGTAATCCCAGCACTTTGGGAGGGGGAGGCGGGGGGATTGCCTGAGGCCAGGAGTTTGAGACCAGCCTGGCCAACAGGGTGAAACTCTATCTCTACCAAAATTACAAAAAAAATTAGCGGGGTGTGGTGGCGCATGACTGAAATCCCAGCTACGTCGGGAGACTGAGGCACAAGAATCACTTGAACCCAGGAGGTGGAGGTTGCAATGAGCCGAGATCATGCCACTGCACTCCAGCCTGAATGACAGAGTGAGACTCCACCTCAAAACAAACAGACAAATAAACAAACAAAAAACAGATTCTGGGTTGACAGTTCTTTTTTCTTTCAGCATCTGGCTCCCACAGTTTCTGATAAGAAATTTGCTATCTTTTTAATAGTTTCCCCCCACAGATAAGGTACACTTTTTCTCTGGATGCTTTCAAGAATTTTTGTCTTTAGTTTTCAGAAATTAAATTATGATGCGTGTTACTATAGATTTCTTTTGATTTATCCTGTTTGGGTTTCACTGAGCTTTTTGAATCTACAGCTTTATGTCTCTCACCAAATTTAGGAAGTTTTCAGCACTTTCTTCAAGTATTTCAAGTACTTTTTCAGACCCAGGCTCTTTCTCCTCTCCTTCTTGGACTCAGATAACAGAATGCTAGATTTTTTTTTTTTTGTTAATGTCCCTCAGGTCCCTGATTCTCTGTTCATTATTTTTAGGTTTCTTTTCTTTTCCTTTTACTTTCTTTTTCTTTTCTTTTTTTTTTTTGAGACACGGTCTGCTCTATCACCCAGGCTGGAGAGCAGTGACATGATCTTTACTCACTGTAACCTCCACCTCCAGGACTCAAGCAATCCTCCCATCTCATCCTCCCAAGTAGCTGCGATCACAGGTGCCCGCCACCACACATGGTTCATTTTTCTATATTTTGGGAGAGATGGGATCTCACTATGTTGCCCAGGCTGGTCTCAAAACTCCTGGCTCAAGCAATCTCCAGCTTCAGCCTCGCAAAATGCTAGGGTTACAGGTGTAAGCCACCATGTCCAGCCTAAGTTTATTTTCTGTGCTGTTCAGGCTGTTTCTACTGTTTTATCTTCCAGTTTACTGATCTTCTGTACCCCCATTCCCACTCCACTTGGTTGTTGGGTACAACTACAGAGCCTTTTATTTCAGTTATCATATTTTTCACTCTAAAACTTTCATTTGGTTGTTCTTTACATTTTCTATTTCTTTGCTGAGACTATTTTTCATTTGTTTCAATTCTGTTATCAATTACTTACTGAAGCATTTCTATCAAGGTTGTTTTAAATATTTGTAATCTTGGTGTGGACATCTGCTGTTTTTTTTTTTAAATTCAGTTTGAGATTTTCCTGGTTCTGGATATGATGTGTAATTTTTTATTGAAATGTACACATTTTCATAAGAGTCTGGATCTTATTTAAAATTCCTGTTTTAGCTGGTTGTTTGAAGACTCTGCTGTATGAGGGAAAAGAGCAGAGAGTCAGGTGAAAGTGCTGACTTGTTTCTGCCAGGTGGAGGTAAAATTATATGTTCCCTACTCAATCTCTGTTGACAACTGGGAAGCAGGGAAGATCCTCATTACTGATATGTGGAGGCAGGAGTTCTGGCTTCCTATGTGATGTTCACTGACACAGTGGTAAGGGTGACCTCACTACTGCTGGGTGATGGTAAAAGTCCCAATTCTCCAAGAGGCCTCCTCTGAAATGACTCCAGTGGAGAGCAGGTGCCTCAGTAATATTGATGACGATGGAATTCTACGTTTCCCATGTAGTCTCCACTGACACTTGGGTGTGAATGGGAGACTCATTACCAACTGGTAGACATGAAAGTCTTGGATTTCTACTTGGCCTTCTCTGGCACTATTTGATACTAGCCCAGTGTGGTGTTGGGGGCACCTCATTACAGCCTCATGAAGATGGAAGTCTAGGCTCCTTACCTGACCTTTGCTGTCAGGGTGGGGATGGGGTCAAGGAATTTTCTGTGGTGTTTGGCTGGAGTAGCGCAGTTATTATCTAAATGTTTTTCTGCCTTTTTAGGTTGCACCTTTCCTGGTCCTTTGGCTAGAAAGAGCAGGCTTTGGTTGGTGCTTTTTGTTTGCACCCATTGGTGTTTCTAGGTTGCTGAGTTCTTCAGCTCCAAGTCTGGGATATATGAGGCAAAAAAGAAAACCCAGAAAATGCACCACTATGTCATCCTTCAGTCCTAAAGTCCCTAGTTCTTCTGGCTTCTCTCCATCTTTCAGAGTCTTCTTATGCTTGTTTTTATATGTAATGTCTTATGCTTATTGTACTCAGTAGGAAGAATATAGAAAGTATATCTATTTGACTTTCCCAGAAGTGGAAATCTCCTCTGTACGATTTAATGGATTTCAGGATATTCACAGTTAAGTGCAATCATCACTACAGTCAATTATAGAACATTTTCATCACTTCCCAAAGAAACCCCGTATCTTTTAGTTGTCACCCCCCTCCTCCCTCATGCCCCTAAGCAATGATTAACCTACTTTCTGTCTCTATAAATATACCTATTGTGGATATTACATATAAATGGACCATTAATATGTGATCTTGATGATTGGTTTCTTTCATTTAGCACAATGTTTTCAAGGTACATTCATGCTGTAGCACATAATCACTTTGTTCCTTTTTATGACCGAATAATATTCTCTTTTATTGGATACACCACAGTTTAGCCATTCATCCATTGATGGACATCTGGGTTATTTCTACCATTTTGCTAGAGTAGATAATGCTGCCAAGAACATTCATGGCCAGGCTTTTGCATGGACATATACTTTCATTTCCCTTGAGTATATACTTTGGGGGTAGAACTGTTTGGTCACATGGCAACTCAACATTTAACTGTTTGATGAACTGCCAGAATGTTTTCCACAGTGGTTGCACATTTTACATACCTACTAGCAGTGTATGAGGATTCAGATTGCTCCTAATCCTAGCCAACAGTTGTTATTACCTGACTTTCTGACTGTAATTATCTTAATGCGTGTGAAATGATACCTACTATGGTTTTGATTTGCATTTCTCCGATAGCAAAGGATGTTGAGCATCTTTTCATGTGCTTATTGGTCATATATCTTTTCTGGAGAAATGTCTATTAGGCCCTTTGATCATTTTTCAGTTGGGTACCTTCTAATCATTGATTTGTATAACTTGTATATTCTAGATACTAGTCTCTTATTAGACTTCACCTTGAAGCACAAAAATTTTAATTTTAATAGAGTACAATTATCTGGTTTTGTCTTTGTTGCTCATGCTTTGTGTCTTATCTAAAAATTCTTTGCAAAATCCAAGATGATGAGGATTTACTCCTATATTTTCTTCTAAAGTTTTAAAATTCTAGGTCTTACATTGAGGTCTGTGATCCATTTGGAGTTAATTTTTGTATATGGTATGGGGTAAGAGTCTGGTTTCATTCTTTGTGTATGGCTCATAGTCTCAGCACCATTTGTTGAAAAGACTATTCTTTCTCCATTGGATGGTTGTGGCACCCTTGTCAAAAACAGCTGACCACAAATATGGGGTCTATTTCTGGACTCTCAATTCTATTCCATTGATCTATATGTCTATCCTTGTAGCAGCAGTACCACACTATCTTCTTTTTTTTTTTTCCCTAAGTTCTGCCCCAGGATCTATCCACACTACCTTGATTAGCATTGCTCTGTAGTAAGTTTTGAAATCAAGAAGTGTAAATCTTCCTAACTTGTTCTTTTTCATGTCTCCCTTACTTTCACTAATACTTTTATGGTATTTTACTTTTTTTAACAGAAAATCTACTTAGGATGTTTTTTATACTTTTCAAAGCATTTTCACATACATAAGCTCAATTGAACTTCACATCATCTCTATTGGGTAAAAAAGTATATTATACCTTTGACAAATAAGCAAAGAGGCATACAGAGCTTAAATAACTCACTTAAGGTAAAACAGCAGGTTAATATGATCCATCAGTCCCACTACTGGGTATTTATTCAAAGAAAAGGAAATCAGTCTATCAAAGGGATACCTGCACTGCCATATTTATTGCAGCTTTATTCACAACAGCCAAGATATGGAACAACCTAAATATCTATGAACAGATGAATGAATACAGAAAATGTTGTATGCATACACAATGCAATACTACTCAGCCATAAAAAGGAATGGAATCCTATCATTTGCAGAAGCATGGATAGAATTGGAGGTCATTATGTTAAGACAAATAAACCAGACACAGAAAGATAAACATAACATGTCCTCACTCATATGTGGGAGCTAAAAAAGTTGATCTCATGGAGGTAAAGAATAGAATGACAGTTACCATAGGCAGGTGAAGGTGGTGGTTGTGGTGTGGAGATGAAGATAGGTTGGCTAACGAATACAAAACATATAGTGAGATAGAAGGAATAAGTCCTACTGTTCAATAGCACATTAGCATGACTGTAGTTAACAACAATATATTATTTCAAAACAGCTAGAAGAGGAGATTTGAAATGTTCCCAACACAAACAAATGATAAATGTTTGAAGTGATGGGTATCCTAAATACCCTGAACTGATCACTACACATTGTATGCACTTATCAAAATTATATGTTCCACATAAATATGTACAATTATTATGTAGCAATAAAAATTTTAAAAGAAATGAAGTCAGTAAAAATACACAATCTAAATACTACCAACAACCACCTTGACCTAATTGACATACCTAGTTCATTACACTCAATAACTACAGAATATACACAATGTTTTCAAGGGAATAGGGTACCTACACTGGGATATATTATATTTCAAGATACTGATATCTTACAGAGTATATTCTGTGATCACAATGGGATAGAATTAGGTATCATAACGATATCTAGAAAAAACTCACATATTTTGAAATTAAACTACACATTTATAAATAAGCTATGTATCCCAAGGAAAAAAATCATAAAAAAAAATAGGTTAGATTAGCCATAAAAATCTATATAAAACACTAAAGGCTGACATATCAGATACTGTGAAAGGCACTGGGAATTTAAAAAAAAAAATCACTGAGATGAAAATGCCTGCCCTCTAGAAGCTTATAGTCTAATGCAGTGCTCTTTAACAATTTTGCTCATATACTCTCTATAGCAATTTTGGGAAACTACTAAATTGAAAACTGTAATAAAAATTTTTATCAATAGTTTAAATGGTAGCCGAGGATACAATTTCCAGTGTACTATATAATAAATATATGCGCTTTAAGTATATTTTCATCAAAATCTTGGAGCTACAGATTTGGCTAATTCAATATATGTAAAATGTCTGGTATTAAATTGATCACAAGACAATTAGCCACATCAGATTTACTTTCTGTAAGTAAGACAGATTTGGTACAGGAACCTTGACATGGGTTGGTTTCTTGAATAACATAAAGTATAACACCTTTCAATATTTCTTGCTTTGCTGGCAGGGACTTTCTCCTAAAAGTATACCCACTAGAACTGTCTATTTTGTTGGTGCTAAAACCCTCTGGAACAATGTAGGATTTGGGATGGGTGAGTAGTATGCTTTTCTTTTACAAAGTAAATGAGAGACAAGAGGCTGTAGAAGAGTTTTCTGGCATTAGTTTTGGCAAACTTGAGGATCTGGAAGCTAATTTCCTCCAAACTGTGTATACCCACACATTCCTGGAAAGCATTTGTGTAGCCATTAGGTCCTAGTTTGAAGACCACCCGTCCAGTGGTCATAGCTGTAAGGAAAATCCAGATCTTATAAACCTATGAGTTTAGTACTCTTTCACAATATACTGTCTCATAAAATAGTCAACACCTTTCATTTCAAAGTCCCAACTGCTGCTGCATGTGCTGACAAAATGGAAGGCAGAAACAATAACAAACCAGTTGTTAAGTTGTTGTATCTCCTAAAATAATACTTCTATAATAAAGCTAGGAAAAAAAAAAAGAAAAATGAGCTTATGCTTCCAAATATAAATATTTCATATAATTTAAAAATAATACCTCCCAACCAAGACCAGCTACAAAATCTTCATATGCTTGACTTCCTCCTGTATTGGTGAGAATGGAGTGTTTGTCTTCTTGACCTTCAGCAACATAAAATACTGCAATCTTGTGTGTCTCTCGGCTATAAAACAAAAGATTACACCATTCATGTAATCACTATTTTATCTACTCATTCATCCAACAATTAAGTTCTATGTACAAAGTATGTAGCAATAAAAAGATGAAAAATAATTAGATCTTATAGTCTACAGAAGGAGATATAAATGCAATGTAAGTAAAAAATTACTACAAAATTGCCATTGGAATAAAAGACAGGCATGATCACTTTTGACTGCAGAAACAGAAACTTAAAGGAGAAGATAAAATTGAGTTAAATGAAGGTAAGAAACATTTGACAAATGAAGAGAAAGAGCATCAGGAAGGACACAGGTGTGAATACATAAAGCATCTTAAGAGTTGTCTGTTTTGCGATGTAGCGGAATCCCATGGTTGAAGGGACTGCATCTTAGAACTAAGTAGGAGTACAGAGATGAGTGAGAAAGAACCCAATCCTTCAAAGTACTTACAAGGTAGAAGAAGAAACACACAGAGTTATGTGTTGCTTAACAACAGGGATAAATTCTGAGAAACGTGTCTTTAGGCAATTCTGTTATTGTGTGAACATTATAGATGTACTCACATAAACCTAGATGGTACAGCCTGCTACACAACCTTGGCTATCAGGTATAGCCTATTGTTGCTAAGCTACAAATCTGTACAACATGTTGCTGTAGGAATACTGTAGGCAATTGTGACATACTGTTAAGTATGTGTGTATGTAAACACACCTAAACAGAAAGGGCGCAGCAAAAATAAGGTACTAAATCTTATGGGACTACTGTTGTATATGTGGTCCATTGTTGATGAAAGCATAGTTATGCAGCTTGTTTACAAATATAAAACTGTATGGAGTAATAGCCAAGTTCTCAGACATTTTATTTTTAGTCCTCTCTGAAATTAAAAATGTTCATAAAAGCACATTTCTTGTTTGAAATTTAGCTTTGAAATTTGGCTTTCCAAGCTAACTAAGTCACGCTACATTTACTTTAGGTTGATTTAACAAAGCTTGGGTTAAAAAACTTTAAGACCATTAGTAAAGTTTTCACTATTATACCACGTAGGAATTTAAAAAAAAAACAACCCTGCAACCAGTAAATAAGAATTAAAGTTCTTTAAAAAATTTAGTCTGACAACCAAATTTTCCCACACATCTGGAGTAAGTTACCAAATCATGACAGTGGGTTCAATATCAGCAAGAAAGATGTTTTAGCTGCTTTCAATAATGGAATATTTTACTTTAGGTGATGAGCACATAGGCAAACTTTCAGTGCATCAGATGTATCATTAGGATAAGCTAGTGTAAGCAGTAAAATATGATTTGGGGTTGAGGAGACTTCCAAATCTGCAGAATAAGGATCTACACAGCCTCTCTCCCAAGCGAAACACAGCTTATCTGTTGAAAAAATTTAAAACATTATTTAAAGTCCCTGTATATTGTCCTAAAGTCATAGAGCAAACAGGGAAATATTCACTCAAGGAAATGCACTAAATCTCATAACAACACAGAGCTTTTGATATATGAATTACAACCTGTTTCCTTGCCCCACTCCCTCAGCTCAATGTTGCAGAAGTTTTGCCCTGGGCTTTCTACTCAGGCCTAGAAGACAGAGGTTTCCTCTCTCTCCAGCTTCTAATCTGGAGCTATGGCTTCACCATGGAAGAGACAGGTTACTAGAGGCATTTCTCATCCTTCTCCAGCCCCATGTTACAGAAGATCTATTTTAGATAGGTGTGGCTGAAAGAACCAGGTCTGCTCTCCCTCCCTCTCTCTCTTAGGGCAGAAGCTCCACGAACAAAATGTTGAGGGTCTCAATCTTCCCCATTCTAGCTTGCTCATAGGGTAGAGATTCTGCCAGAAGAGTGAGCTATGACCAGGGACTGCCAACTCCTCCCAAGTGCTGACTTGTAGAGTGACAGCGTCACTCCAGGAAAAGCTGGTCTGTCGCCCCAGGTCACGTTGTAGTGAGAGATAGGTTTTGCCTAAGGTGAAAAGCAGGTTATAAGGACAAAGAACTCTGTAGCAGTTCTGCCTGAAAGGGCTGACATTATTTGCAACAGAGCTTGGAGGAAAGCAATTAAGAGAAGCTGGCAGCCCTATGACAAGCAAAACAGAGAGAACTTTAATGGAATCAGGAAACGAGACAGCCAAGAAGGACCCTTTGGGGATCACAGTCAATTTTGGAGGTCAAAAGCCCTGTGCACATACACTAGGCTGCACCCAATAAGGAACAATTAGAGTAAGATGTAGGAAGGACGACATGAAAGCATTCCCAAAGTCACAAAGAGACTTATCAAAACAAGGTAAATCCTCACTGGCACTGAATAACCTGAACTCAGGGTCGACTCCTGGGAAGCTAAGACTTAAAAATAACATCCAGTCATTCCTTGCAGTCTGGAAGACTGTGTGCATACCCAAGGATGTACCCTCTTTAGAGTAATCAGGAGTGAACCTTCAAGCTATTAGTCTCCTGGTGGATGTGGGACAAAAAAACATAAACTTTCTAAACTGTGATAGCAGCCTCCAAGCCACACACATCCAACAGTAAATGATAAAAATCAAATGGTAAGGGGAAAAAAATCATACTGGTAAGGGGACTAAGCACAAACTTTGACCAATAAGTACGTGATAACCCAGGGAAGACCCCTCATTAGCCAGGCTAAAAGAAAAACAATTTTTAAAAAATCTGAGCACGGAGATCAGAGGCTAATTACTGTGGGGAATCCAAGTTGCTAGAAAATAAACAAATGACCAAGCAAACACCAACCAACAATATATTTTTGGATTCAAAGACACAGATAAAGTTGAAGTCAAAGGAATGGAAACAAGTACCAGAAAACAGAAACCAACAGAGCTACAGTGGCTATACTAATATAAGACTTTAAAACAAAAAATGTTAGAGATAGAGATATTTCATAACGACACAATGTCAATCTAACAGGAAAATATGAAAATTACAAATATATATGCACCCAAAAACAGAGCCCCAAAATACATGATGCAAAACAAAGACAGAATTGAAGGCAGAAACAGACATTTCCTCAATAATAGTTGAAGATTTTAATATCCCACTTTCAATAACGGACAGAACAACTAGAAAATATCAACAAGGAAACAGAAGACTTGAACAATAATATGACAACCGGACCTACCTGACATCTACAGAATACTCTATCCTACAGTAGCAAAAAATACATTCTTCTCAAGCATATGTGAAACAACTTACAGGATAGACCATAAAACAAGCCTTGGCCGGGTGCGGTGGCTCACGCCTGTAATCCCAGCACTTTGGGAGGCCGAGGCGGGCGGATCACAAGTTCATGAGATCAAGATCATCCTGGCTAACACAGTGTAACCCCGTCTCTACTAAAAATACAAAAAATTAGCCAGGCGTGATGGCGGGCGTCCGTAGTCGCAGCTACTCGGGAGGCTGAGGCAGGAGAATGGCGTGAACTTGGGAGGCAGAGGTTGCAGTGAGCCCAGACCGCGCCACTGCACTCCAGCCTGGGCGATAGAGCGAGACTCCGTCTCAAAAAGAAAAAAAAAGAAAAACAAAAAAAACAAGCCTTGATAAATTTAAACGATTTGAAATCATGCACGGTATATTTTTTATCCACAATGGAATGAAAGTAGAAATCAATGAAAGAAAATTTGGGTAATTCACAAATGTGTGAAAATGTAACAATATACTCCTAAATTACCAGTGGGTCAAAGAATAAATCTCAAGGGAAAGGAGAAAATACTTAGAGATGAATGAAAATAAAAAATGAAAATATAAAGAGAGAATGAATGAAAATATGGCCTGTAAGTAAAGCAGTGCTCATTGGGAAATTTACGAATCTAAATGCCTCTATTAAAAAAGATTTCATTCACCTCCTTTCAGAATGAAAGAAAAAAGTTTTAAAAAGGATTTCATACCAATAACCAAACCTTCCACCTTACAAAACTGGCACAGTGGTTTATACCTGTAATCCCAGTACTTGGGGAGGCCAAGGTAGAAGAATTGCTTGAGCCTAGGAGTTCGAGACCAGCCTGGGCAACACAGTGAGACCCCACCTCTACAAAAAGAGAAAAACCAGCTGGGTGTGATGGTGCACACCGGTGGTCCCAGCTACTTGGGGAGGCTAAGATGGGAGGATCACTTGAGCCTGGGAGTTCCAGGCTGCAGTGACCCATGATTGTGCCACTGCACTCCAGCCTGGGTGACACAGTGAGACCCTGTCTCCAAAAAAAAAAAAAAAAGAAAAAAAAGCACAACTAAATTCAAAGCAAGCAGAATAGAGAAAAGAAAATAATAAAGACTACAGTGGAAATAAATAAAATAGAAGAGAAAAACAATAGAGAAAAAAATCAATGAACCCAAAAGTTGGCTCTTTTAGATAATAAACAAAATTAACCATCTTTAGCTAGACTAAGCAATAAAAAAAGACTCAAAATGACTACAGTCAGGAATGAAAGAAGGGACACCACTATATATTTTACAAGAATAAAAAAATATTATAAGGAAATGCTATAAGCATTTGAATGTCAACAAATTAAATTAGAAAAAATGATCAAATTCCTAGAAAGACAGAATTTCTTTTTTTTTTTTTTTAGATGGAGTCTCGCTCTGTTGACCAGGCTGGAGTGCAGTGGCATGATCTCTGCTCACTGCAAGTTCCACCTCCCGGGTTCACACCATTCTCCTGCCTCAGCCTCCCGAGTAGCTGGGACTACAGGCGCCTGCCACCACACCCTGATAATTTTTTGTATTTTTAGTAGAGACGGGGTTTCACCGTGGTCTTGATCTCCTGACCTCGTGATCTGCCTGCCTCGGCCTCCCAAAGTGCTGGGATTACAAGCGTGAGCCACCGCGCCCGGCCCTTGATTTCAAAACCTGCTACAAAAGTCATCAAAGCACTCATAGTAATGATGTAAGATGAGACATACAAATCAGTGGAACAGAATCATGTGACCAGAAATAAACTCATATTTATAGTTAATTGCTTTTTGATAATGGTATCAAGACATTTCAATGAATAGTGTTTTCAACAAATGGTACTGGGACAACTAGATATCTACATGAAAAAGAATGAAGTTGGGGCCAGGCACAACGGCTCATGCCTGTAACCCCGGCACTTTGGGAGGCTGTTAGGAAGATTGCTAGAGCTCAGGAGGTCAAGACCAGCCTAGGCAACATAGTGAGACCTCATCTCTACAAAAATTTAAAAATTGGCCAGGCGTGGTGGCATGCGCCTGCAGTCCCAGCTACCTGGGAGGCTGACGCAGGAAGATCACTTGAGCCCAGGAGGTTGAGGTTGCAGTGAGCTGTGAGTGCACCACTGTATTCCAGCCTGGGTGACAGAATGAAACTCTGTTTCAAAAAAAAAAAAAAAAAAAGAATTCAGACTCTTCCACCATATAAAAAATTGAATCAAATGACTTATAAATCAAAAATGTAACGGCTAAAACTATAAAACTCATTAAAAACAAAAAACAACAAAGGATCTTACATTAGGCAAGATCTTTTTTTTTTTTTTTGAGACAGAATCTCGCTCTGTCGCCCAGGCTGGAGTGCAGTGGTGCAATCTCGGCTCACTGCAAGCTCCGCTTCCCAGGTTCACGCCATTCTCCTGCCTCAGCCTCCTAAGTGGCTGGGACTACAGGTGCCCGCCACCACACCTGGCTAATTTTTTGTATTTTTAGTAGTGATGGGGTTTCACCATGTTAGCCAGGATGGTCTCAATCTCCTGATCTCGTGATCCGCCTGCCTTGGCCTCCTAAAGTGCTGGGATTACAGGTGTGAGCTACCGTGCCCAGCCTAGGCAAAGTCTTTTTAAATACAACACAAAAAGCACAAGTGACAAAATAAAAATAGGTAAACTGAACTTTATCAAAATTAAATTTTTTGTGCTATGAATGATACCATCATGAAAGTGAAATGACAATTTACAGAATGAGAAAAAAATTGCAAATCATATATCTGATCAAGAACTTGTATCTAGAACATACATATAAAGAACTTTAAAGTCAATAGTAAAAGCCCAATTTTATTTTATTTTGTATTTTACTCATTTTTTTTTTGAGATGGAGTCTCCCTCTGTCATCTAGGCTGGAGGGCAGTGGCATGATGTCGGCTCACTGCAGCCTCTGCCTCCTGGGTTCAAGCGATTCTCGTGTCTCAGCCTCCTGAGTAACAGGGATTACAGGTGTGCACCACCATGCTTGGCTAATTTTTGTATTTTTAGTAGAGATGGGGTTTCACTATGTTGGCCAGGCTGGTCTTGAACTCTTGACCTCATGTGATCCACCCACCTTGGCCTTCCAAAGTGCTGGGATTACAGGTGTGAGCCTCCACGCCCGGTCACATAACCCAATTTTAAAAATAGGCAAAGACATTTATATTATTTTCCTAGGGTTTCTGTAACAAATTACACAAACTAGGTTGCTTTCAACAAAAAATATTTATTCTCTCACAGTGCTGCATGCTAAAAGTCAGAAATCAAGGCATTGACAGGGCCATGCTCCTTCCAAAGGTTCTAGGGGAGCATCCTTCCTTGCCTCTTCTAAGATTCTAGCTGTTGCTGTTAATTCTTCAGCATTCCTTGGCTTGTGGCTGTATGACTACAATTTCTGCTTCCATCTTTACATACGCATCTTTCCGCTGTATGCAGAAGTGTTTCTTCACATGGCTTTCTTATAAGGACACAAGTAACCAGATTTAGGGTCAAGTCTAGTACAGTGTGACCTCATCATAACTCTGAAAACTCTACTTCCAAATTGCACTCTGAGTTTCAGGGTGGACATGAGATTCTGAGAGAATACTATTCAACCCAGTACACATTTAAATAGGCATTTTTTCAAAGAACATATATATAGTCAATTATCATAGCAATGAAAAATACTCATGATAAGTCATTAGGGAAATGCAAATCAAAATCATGAGATATTTTAGGCTGATCAAAGCTGTACAGGAAAAAATAATACTAAAAAAATCCCACAAACTCACAAGATACCACTTTATATCCACTAAGATGAGTATAATAAAAAAGAATGACAACAGCAAGTGTAGGCTAGGGCATGGAGAGTATGTAACACTCATACATCATTGGTGGGAAGTTAAAATGGTACAGCTGGTGTGTAAAACAGTTTGCAGTTCCTCCAATGGTGAAACAGTTATCATACCATCCAGCAATTCTACACATAGGTATATATTCAAAACATGCCCACACAAAAAACTGTACATGAATGTTCACAGCAGCATTTTTCATATTAGCCCAAAAGTGAAACCAACTGAAATGTCTATCAACTGATGAATGGATAAACAAATATTTATCAATATAATGAGATATTTTCTGGTAATAAAAAGAAATAAAGTAGAAACATGCTGTATCGTGAATGAACTTTGAAATCATCACGCTCTCTCTCTCTCTCTATCTCTCTCTCTTTCTTTCTTTCCCTCTGTGGCCCGGGCAGCAATCTCCTCGTCTCGCTGCTGCCCCGCGCCGCGGACTGCCTGAGACTGCCGGCGCGCGCCACCGCTACCTGTTTTTTCTCCTTTGCCTGTAGGCGCGCGTTCGCCATCTTGGCCACGCTAGTCGCCAGCTCCTGACCCCGAACGCTCTGCCCGCCTCGGCCTCCCAGGGTGCTGGGACTACAGACGGAGTCTCGCTCACCCGGTGCT